>NW_027418674.1:5000-39917 GCF_009905375.1 Apium graveolens
ATCTATCTATCTATCTATCTATCTATCTATCTATCTATCTATCTATCTATCTATCTATCTATCTATCTATCTATCTATCTATCTATCTATCTATCTATCTATCTATCTATCTATCTATCTATCTATCTATCTATCTATCTATCTATCTATCTATCTATCTATCTATCTATCTATCTATCTATCTATCTATCTATCTATCTATCTATCTATCTATCTATCTATCTATCTATCTATCTATCTATCTATCTATCTATCTATCTATCTATCTATATCTATCTATCTATCATCTATCTATCTATCTATCTATCCTATCCTCTATCCATCTATCCATCTATCCATCTATCGATCTATCGATCTATCGATCTATCAGCTTTTACCATCCTTAAAATCTGATATCAGCTTTAGCCTGTATATCCTTCAAAATTTAGCAACTGTAGTCCTTGACTTGGTTTTAGTATGTGATCTCTCGAATGTCAGGAGTTGTTCTGAGATAGTTTTTCAAAAGAGTTCTCTCAGCATATTCAAGTTCATTTATCATCCTCCTTTTAGCATCTTTAAGTTCAACTGTATCTTCCCCTGTTTAAAAGATAGCAGCTCTGAGATCATTAATCTTTGCTTTCCTTATTTCCTGATCCAGTTTGATCAGATAAGCTTTGTTAGACTCCAGATTAAATTCCAGTCCCTTAATACCCAAAAATGTAGTGATCTTGGCGGTATTAGGCTTCATCTGAACTAATTCAGCATTGTGAGCTCTGTACTTAGGATAATATGGTTTGTCAGACTTTACAGAGTAAAGTTTCTTCTGTCTTTGAATATTAGATTTTAAGTAACTGGCAGCACCATCTGTTGATCTGTTCTTCACTTAAGTAGAAATAGCACATGTTGCAATTCTTCAAAGTACTTCAAACGAATATCATCCTTTCTTATCTGGAATACCCTCCCATCTGTCATGAAGTATAACATGATATCTTCTTTTAACACAGAGTGGTAGACCATTTGTACAGACTCCAATTGATTTAGTCTTTCTGGAGTTGTCCCTACTCCTGGTTCAGAAAGAGATGTAGGATCTAAGGTAGAATTGTTTACTCTTCTCTCATCAACATTACCCAGTCCTGTTTTGTCTCTAGCTTCCTTCCCTCGAATAACTCTTGCTTCAAAACCACTTGATGTAGTCTTCAAAGGTTGAGTAGATTGTTGAGCTTTAGTAAACCCATGTAGTAGAATTTTTGAAGGTTTAACATGAGCAATGTCAGAGGTTTCCTTTCCTTTATCTTCTAATATCAAGACAACTTGAGCTCTGTCAGAGGTTGCTTGCTTCATTGTAATATCAGAATTTACTAAGTCCTGATCTTGAACAACATGAGCTCTGTCAGAGGTTGTTTGAATATTCTTCTTCTTCTTCAAAATCAGACTAGTATCTTCATCAGTTTTTACTTCCACATCCATAGTTGGCATATATATCTTTACAGGTTCATCAACTTTTGCTTTGCCCTTGAACCTTGGATCTACCTCTACTTGTGATTTGGCTTTAGATTCAAATTTGGTTGCCTCAGAGTTTGTCTTCTCTTTAATCACAATGCCCTTAGGCTTTGGAGGTTTCTTTGCAGTAATAGAAGCTTTAGACTTGGATTTGACATTTTCTGCTTTAAGTCTAGCTTCTTCTTCCTTCAGACTTTCAAAGTCCATTCCTGGATTGTCTTTGAGAAATAGTCTTTTTGAAATTTCTTCATCCAACTTCTATAACTTGGGGTCTTGATAGTAGACTGTTGTTTCCTTCCCCCTGAACTTCAGTGTCTGCATAAATTTCTGTGATTCTTAACTTTCACCCTGTATCTATAAAACATCAGGCTTAGTCAGAACTTGCTTATCAGAACTTATTCTTCTACCAGCATCAGAGCTTGATCTCTGTGTAGAAGTTCCTGCTTTCCTAGATGAAGAGCCTTTTCCTTGACCATAACCTCTACCCTTTTCAGAGTTTCCCTGGTCATCATTTCCATCATCCTTTTTCTTCAGTGCTAAATCAGTAGAACATTTGGACTTAATCAATTTCTCCCATTTTTTGGCATCATCAAGTAATAGGAGAGAGAGAAGTAATTCCACTGAAGATTGAATTTCATTTAGTTGAACTTGTTGAGAAGCTTGATTCTTTAGTACTTCAACAATCTGAGCTTGCTATTTCTCCTGAGCTTTCTCAATAGCCTCAACTCTGTTAAAGGCAGGCTTGAAAAATCTATTCTTATCCAGTTTAAAGTTCATGTCTTGCTGAATCAGTGTTTCTTGAATTTTGTTCACCTTGGCTTGAGTTATTGAGTGTTGACCTTGAAGGTTCCTGGTACTCAATGCAGTAACTCTGAGCTGTGCTTTGAAGTCATCATTCATTAGCATCTCATCAGCTTTAGCCAGGTGCTCAGTAAGAATATTTGCAGTAGGAACAAAATCAACTTTGTTCCACTCCTTGATCCATTCTTTTCCTCTTGGAGTTTCACTCCAAGGTACTGGTGCATCCCCTCTCACAAACTTTTTAATCAAATCAGCTTTATTAACTGCTTGTAGAGGTGCATGTCCTGAAGGACCAGCTGCATCAGCATTTTCATTTGTAGCAGCTTCACCAGTAGTGTCAACATTTATAACATCAGAACTTATAGAGTCTGCAGAATCAGCATCCTCTGATAAAATGATAATATGTGAGGCTATAGAGGTTTCAAAATCACCCTCTAAGTGCTGATCTGGCAGTAAATTCTGATCAACATCCAAATTCTGATGCTCACCTAATATCTGATCTTCATCATCTAGATTCAGAAGAGGTGTTGTTGGAATATCTGCGTTGAAATCAGCATCGAAAATTGGTGTTGTTGGTGGAGTATGTTGAGGAATAGTTGGAGCTTCCAAGTACAGAACCTCAGGCACATTTAAGTTGTGAATATCTATTTCAGCACTTATACCTGGATTTTCATCATGGACTTGATCAATGATAGGAGACACAGGAGGTGTAGGCATTTTGTCTTGAGCAGTTTCTTCAGCTTGAATTGGCGACAGTGGAGGTGTAGGTTCAGTGGCTTCAGCAAATTCTGGTTGTGTAGATGGAAGGGATTCAATCACAATTGGCTCCTTTAGGATCAGAGATTCCTGATCCCCTTCCTTAGCTGCTACTTCCATATCCTCTGAATCTGACTTAGCTATGTCCCTGTTAGCTCTTTGTTTCTTCACTCTCTTCAAGGGTGGAGAGACTTTGGGAGCTTTGTCATCAGAATTTATCTTTCTAAGCCTTTTGAGGGGCCTAGAACTCCCAGTTTCCTTTATTTTCTGAGGAGACTCTTCCTCAGCTGCTTTTGCAACAGGTTCTGATGTTTGAACCTGTGCCTCATCTTCTGATTCATCTTTCAGGATCATCCTCCTTCTTTTCTGCTGTGACTGAGGTACTATCTTAGTCCTCTTTGCTCTAAAAGAAGAAGGCTGTACTGTAGGTGCTGATGGTTGATTGGCATGTGCTGATGTATATGGTTGTTGTGTTTGGGTAGTGGTTGGTTCTGATGGCTGTTGTGTGTTGGTGGGTTGGACATCAGGATATAGCAATGAATAGGTTTCATAATCAGCATTTACCAGAGCTTGCTTTACTGATAAATGAATTCTAAGGGGTCTCAAAACTCCCTTCTTGTTGTTAGTAGATAAAAGATTAGTAAAAGCCCTTTTTGCTAAGCTAAAAGGTTCTATGATTTCACCTTCTAGTTGTGGTTCATCTGATGTACAGTAATTGTAAATTAACTGACAGAACCTAGCAAAGTAAACTACATTCTTGTCCTCTTTCATTCTATCTCCTATAAAACATAACACAGTCTTTGCATAATCAAAATGAGACTGGTTTAGGAGTGCATACCCAATTTGTCGTGTCAGAATGGGAATGACATCAAAATTTGAGCATTTGTTGGCAAACGTCTTCGTGATGCAATCGAAGAAGAAGCTCCATTCCCTTCGAATATATGAGCGTTTGAGTTGACCCATCTTAGCCAAACTCTTTTCATATCCAAGATTAGCCATCATTTGCTGTAGCAAGGGCTCCTTCACAGCAGAACTGAATTGACAGGACTCAGGTAGGTGTAGAGCTTTTCAAACTGCTCCCCGAGTAACAACATACTCAACCTCATTTACTGTAAATACGATGCTTGGAGTCCCATGCTTACCACCATCATCATAATGTCTAGTACGCCTGAATGTCAGAACTTGAGTTCCAGATATACTGGATGGTTGTGTCAATGCGAACCCAATTTCACTATGAGATAAGAAATCCTGAATAAAATGAAGTTCCGAAGGAGCTTCACCCTTAGTGAGAATGGCAACATAGTTGTTGGGGATGAACTTTGCTCCATTAAAGATTATATCCTTGGGTGCCATTGAAAATAGGTGAGAAGTTAGAATGCCTGAAAAGTGTTTGATAAAATGTCTGTATAGTAAACCGTCAGAAAATATGAGAGAATAAGAAAAAGAGAGAGAGTAAATAGAATAGAAATGTAAATAAAAGATTTGAAAATCTTTTATCTCTTTTACTTAGACACCCCACGTGACAATAGTTATTGAGAAGTGGAACAGACGTTACACCTGTCAGGCATGCAGTAGTTAAGACAAAAGTTAATGGGCACGGGAAATATGTAATGATTACTATGCACATGCAGTTTTTCAAAAAAAACTGTTCCCACTAAACAAATGATTATTACTGTCTTTATCTCACATAAATCAATATTCTGATAAAATATAACCGTTCAAGTATTGACCTAAAAATAAATCAAGGAAATAAATATTGCCACGTCAGCATCAGAACTTGATTATTATCAGAATTTAAAAGTCATCAGAATATGGCTCCCTTACTCAAAAAGTGAATGCTTATTTCTGTAATTCTTCACACAAATACTGATATGGTTTCCTCAGAACTTAATCATCAGAACTTGTCCTCAGAATTTATGCAACTGACACTTAAACTGTTCATCTAAAATAACATTGATCACCACAATAATTTTCATCATTCATATGGAGTGTAAGTGTGTGCATTAAGCTAAATATTAGACAAAGAGTAAAGTCTGATTCACTTCAGTACATCTTAGAAATAAGGCATAACTAAGAACTTTTCTCAAAATCTGTCATTAGTCTGAAGTCTACTATAGAATGAGTTCATGCATGAGTCCACCTCAACTGTTTTGTGCTCATTTTATGCATCTTTTGAAATTCCTTTTTATAGTGGCTTCTCAGTGTAAGTGAGTCACGACTGCTTATCAGAATTTATGCTATTATCAGAGTATTTCTCCAGTAATCAGAGAATGTGAAAAGTCACCAAGAAAATTTTATTTTGCTTTTCTAATGCATATTACTTAATACCAGCAATGCACTTGGGTCTTCCCTTCCACATACATTTTTCTCTAGATCTCAAAGGAGTACCTGATATTTATTTCTTTTCTTTTCTTTTTCTTTTGATAAGTGAGGCTTATGAGCACTTAGTACATCCATAAGATTTACCAACATCAGAAATTAACAGATAAGAAGCACTATTCTAGTTTTTGACTTAGTAATAAGATACACAAAGTAAACCTAACCAAGCTCAATATCAAAATTTGCTTGTGTTAAAAGATTTCCACATAAACAATTACTTCAAATATGGGATCTTTAGTCTATTAGAGACTACCAGGTCAGCATCTAGCACAGTTATCCTCATTGGATTGAATAGTCACAGAAACATTTATATCACTACCAGAGTTTAGAAATTCATATCAGACAACAATCATCACTTAGGTAAATTTCAATTTAAGCACAGATTACATAAAGATAGTAATATCTGTAAATACTGATTATAAAGTCTGATGTATCATAACATAAACTAAGCAGATTTAGAGAAAGAACCTGAAACCATTCCAAGTTCATTTACCAATCTTGTAAAAGTAGCCTCACATAGTGGTTTTGTGAAGATATCTGCTAGTTGTTGATCTGTTGGAACAAAATGCAATTCCATTGTACCTTCCATCACATGCTCCCTTATGAAGTGGTACCTAATGCTGATGTGCTTTGTCATTGAGTGTTGAACTGGATTACCTGTCATAGCAATAGCACTTTGATTATCATAGTAAATAGGGATTTTAGAAAATTCTAACCAATAATCCAGTAACTGATTCTTACTCCAAAGAATCTGTGCACAACAGCTTCCTGCAACAATGTACTCTGCTTCTGCAGTTGATGTGGAAATTGACTTTTGTTTCTTGCTAAACCAAGAAACTAATCTGCCTCCAAGAAATTGGCAGCTTCCACTTGTGCTTTTCCTGTCAATTTTGCACCCTGCAAAATCTGCATCTGAGTAACCTATTAGCTTAAAGTCTGATTCCCTAGGATACCACAATCCCAGATCAGCTGTACCCTTAAGGTACTTGAAAATTCTTTTCACAACTGTTAAGTGAGGTTATCTTGGATCTGCTTAAAATCTTGCACAAAGACAGGTAGCATACATAATATCAGGTCTACTTGCAGTTAGATAGAGTAATGAGCCAATCATACCTCTGTAATCAGTAATATCTACTGATGTACCAGTATTCTTTTCCAATTTTGTTGCAGTGGCCATAGGAGTGGATGCACTTGAACAGTCTTGCATTCCAAATTTCTTCAACAAATTTCTGGTGTACTTAGATTGACAAATAAAAGTTCCTTCTTCATTCTGCTTGACTTGAAGGCCCAGAAAATAGCTAAGTTCTCCCATCATACTCATTTGATATCTTGACTGCATTAGTTTGGCAAACCTTTTACAAAGTCTGTCATTTGTAGAACCAAAAATGATATCATCAACATATATCTGCACCAAAAGGAAGTCCTTTCCATGGTTGAGATAGAATAAAGTTTTGTCAATAGTCCCTCTGTTAAATCCACTTTCCAGAAGAAACTGAGCTAATGTCTCATACCATGCTCTTGGAGCTTGCTTAAGGCCATAAAGTGTTGTATCAAGTCTGTAGACATGATTAGGAAATTTTGAATCTACAAAACCTGGAGGTTGTTCAACATATACTTCTTCTTCCAATTCTCTATTAAGAAAAGCACTTTTTACATCCATTTGAAAGACTGTAAACTTTTTGTGAGCAACATAAGCCAGAAATATCCTTATGGCTTCCAGTCTAGCAACTGGTGCAAATGTTTCATCATAATCAATTTCCTCCTGTTGAGAATATCCTTTTACAACCAGTCTTGCTTTATACCTTGTAATTATGCCATCACTGTCAGTTTTATTTCTGAACACCCATTTTGTACCAACAACTAATCTGTTCTTTGGTCTTGGCACTAGGGTCCAGACTTTATTTCTTTCAAATTCATTTAACTCTTCCTGCATTGCTTGCACCCAATCAGCATCTTGAAGAGCTTCTTCCACTTTCTTTGGTTCAGCCTGAGAAAGAAAAGAATGATAGAGACATTCATTTGAAGTTGCTGTTCTAGTTCTAATACCTGCTTCAGGATCTCCAATAATCAAGTCAGGTGTATGTGCTTTAGTTCACTTCCTTGCAGATGGAAGGTTATCTCTAGAACTGGATGCTCCCCCATGATCCATGCTGTCTCCATCAACATTTTCTGATGCTCCCCCTGAAATTATGCTCTCTGAGTTGGATCCTTCAGAATTTGAGTTTCCAGAATTATCAGAACTTGGCCCATCAGAACTTGATGAATTAGAATTTGAGTTTCCAGAATTATCAGAACTTGGCCCATCAGAACTTGATGAATCAGAACTTGAAGAGCCTGTTTTAGGTTCTGATGCTTCTTGAGATGTGGTTGGATCTTCAATATGCTCCCCCTACACAGGTGTATCTTCCTATGGCGTATTCACCATTGTTTCAATAACATCAGAGTTTAACCCATCGGAGTTTGCAGTATCAGGATTAAGACTATCAGAATTTACAGAATCAGAATTTAAAACTTCATTCTCAAATCTCAGCTGATCATGATCATTGAAATCTTCAAGTCCAGTAATCTTCTTATCATCAAACGAGACATTGATAGATTCCATGACAACCCTTGTTCTTAAAATGTAGACTCTGAAGGCTTTTGTGGAAAGTGGATATCCAACAAAAATTCCTTCATCAGCTTTTAGATCAAATTTGGATAGTTGTTCAGGATGAGTCTTAAGAACAAAACACTTGCATCCAAATACATGAAAGTACTTCAGATTTGGCTTCTTTTTCTTCACCATCTCATATGGTGTCTTTCCATGCTTGTTGATAAGTGTTGCATTCTGAGTAAAACAAGCAGTCTACACAGCTTCAGCCCAAAAGTAGGTTGGTAACTTTGCTTCATCAAGCATAGTTCGTGTAGCTTCAATAAGAGTTCTATTCTTTCTTTCAACAACTCCATTTTGCTGTGGAGTTCCAGGAGCAGAGAATTCCTGCTTTATTCCATGGTCTTTGCAGAACTCTTCCATAATCATATTCTTGAACTCAGTGTCATTATCACTTCTTATGATTTTCACAGAGTCTTTGACCAATTTATCCAGTTATTTGACATGATCAATCAAGATAGATGCAGTTTCACTTTTTGTGTGCAAGAAATACACCCATGTATATCTGGTAAACTCATATACTATGACCATAACATATTTCTTCTTTGCAATAGACATGACATTCACTGGACCAAATAGATCAACTAGTAGGTGATAAGGCTCAAGAATTGAAGATTCAGTCTTGCTCTTGAATGAAGATTTTCTTTGTTTTGCCTTTTGACATGAATCACAAAGGCCATCAGGAGCAAATACTGATTTTGGCAGTCCTCTCACAAGATCTTTCTTGACTAGTTCATTTATATTGTTAAAATTTAAATGAGAGAGTTTCTTGTGCCAATCCCAGCTTTCTTCAATTGATGCTCTGCTTAACAGACAGATTGCAGAACCATCAGATTTTGTTGAAAGCTTGGCTTCATAAATGTTACCATGCCTGCATCCCTTTAGAACAACTTTGCCTTTAGATTTTCTAACAACTTCACAGTGTTCTTCAAAGAAATCCACATGATAACCTCTGTCACAGATTTGACTAACACTCAGCAGATTGTGTTTAAGTCCTGAGACTAGAGCTACATTTTCAATGATGACATTCCCAAGATTGATATTGCCATACCCCAGAGTTTTTCCCATGTTGCCATCTCCATAAGAAACTCTTGGGCCAGCATTCTCCACAAAGTCTGATAGCAGGGCTTTATTTCCAGTCATATGTCCTGAACATCCACTGTCCAGAACTAGGATGTTTTTCCTGTTGCCCTGCAATCACAAAGACCACTAATGATTAGTTTTAAGGACCCAGACTTGCTTGGATCCTTTGGCCTTATTAAGTTTGTTAACATTTACAGCGGATTTAACATCGGAGTTTATGTTAACATTTTTCTTATCAGATTTACAGTATCAGACTCTGCATCAGAACTTACACTAGAAGGAATGATGCTAACTTTCTTCAAAGAAGGTTTTATTTGATAATAATCATGGTACACACTATGATATTCCTTACAAGTATAAATGGAATGCCATAAACTACCACAATGAAAACAAGGATTTTGTGGTTTAAACCTAACAGACTGACTCTTAACTCCTGATTTAGGAGGTAAAGAGTTGATATTCTTATTCTTCCTGCAAAAAGAAGCAAGATGGTTAGAGTTTCCACAGTTATAGCATTTATTTCTAGGAGCATTAGGAACGGGTATATAATTATTGCTTTTATTCACACCTTCCTTTCCATTCCTATTTTTCCTAGGTGGCTTTACCTTGTTTACATTCTTAATCTCTTTCAGCTTATACTTAAGCTACTTCTTTGTCATTAAACTTATGTTAACTTCAGCTGGTTTATCCTGTTTTGCCTTATCAGAAGTTGACTCTGTCTTAACTTCTGTCTCAATATCTTTCATCTTTTCAGAATCAGACTCTACAGTTTTAGCTACAAACTTAACAGGATTTACCTTTGGCTTATTAGTATGTTTAACAATAATTGGCTTAATTTGTTCAGTTCCTGTTTCACTTTTATCATCTCCATAACCTAAGCCCTCTTTCCAGTTTCCACTACTTAGCAAATTCTGAGTTGTTCTGCCAGAGTTAGTCCAAGTCCTGATAATCTCTTTTTCCTTTTCTAACTCAGTTTTTAGAGATCGATTCAATTTTAACACTTCATCTCTAACATAAAAAGCATCATCTCTTTCTTTCTGAGTTTGATGGAACATAACAAACTCTTTTTCTAAATAGTCATTTCTTTTCTTAAAAGCTAGATTTTCAGAAGTTAACCTATCACATGTTAAAGTCCGATCTCTATAATTAATGAATATGGTTTTAAGATAAGATCTCAACTCAGTAATATTATTAGTATGAAAAGCATAAGTTGTTTGAGGTACCTTTAACTCAGCAGCATCAGAACTGCTATCAGCATTTGCCATCAAGGCAGAGTTCACCTCATTTTCAGAATCTGAAGTGTCTGTCCAACTTTTCTTCTTTGTGACAAGTGCCTTGACTTTTTCACCTTTTCCTTTCTTGCAATCAGGAGATATGTGGCCTTTCTCACTAGAATTGTAGCATTTAACATTTGAGTAATCTCCTTTGTCAGACTTTCCTGCTTTGCCTTCAGATTTTCTGAATCCCTTCTTATCAGAACTTCCACTTTTCCTGGAAAATTTCCTTCCCTTTCTGAATTTTCTGTAGGCTATCTTTGTGATGCCCTTCACCATAAGAGCACACAATCTCATCATCTCTTCATCATCATCCATCTCAGATAAACTTTCAGTTTCTGAATCCTCATCATTATCATCAGAATTTGATGAATCTGAATCAGACTTTGTGATGAGAGCCTTTCCTTTGCCTTTCTTTGAGGCAGCCACTTTGGGGGATTCCTCCTAAGCCTTAAGAGCAACTGTTTTTGACTTTCTCCCATGCCTCTTGCTTCTTTGATCCATCTCAAGTTCATGAGTTTTGAGCATACCATAAATTTCATCAAAAGTTATTTCATCAAGAGCATAGTTGTCTCTTATAGTAGCTGCCTTCAAATCCCAACTTTCAGGAAGAGCTAAAAGGAATTTAAGATTAGTATCTTCAAGATCGTATTCCTTATCCACCAATGACAGATCATTCAAAAGTTTGACAAATCTGTCATATAAACCAGTTAATGACTCATCAGGTTTTTAGTCAAAGTGCTCATACTCTTGAGTGAGTATAGTCCTCATGTTCTTCTTAATTGCATCAGTTCCCTAGCATCTTGTTTCCAAGGCATCCCATATCTCCTTTGCAGTCTTGCAGTTAATTACCCTGTTTGACATGACATTATCAATGGCACTATGCAGCAAATGTCTTACCTTTGCATCCTTGGCAATAAATGAGATATCTTCAGCTGTATACTCACTTTTCTCCTTTGGTACAGTCTTTGATGGCTGATCTGCAACTACAAAAGAGAGCTTGGTTGGCTTATGTGGTCCTTCATTAATTCTGTCAAGGTATTCTGGATCTGTAGCTTCCAGAAACATAGTCATCCTCACTTTCCAAATGGGATACTCAAAAGGTTTCAGTATGGGAACCCTAATAGTCTTATATCGATTATAGATTTGAGTCTTTGGAGTTTCTTCAGTTTTGATGGGTTTGGTTGGAGTTTGTTCTTCTTCAGACATGATTGTTTTGGATCTTTACTGTATATGTGTTAACAGATAGGCTCTGATACCACTTGTTAGGTCACACACACTGTAGAAGGGGGTTGAATACAGTGTATACTACAATCAAATCGAATTAAGAACACAAGTATGAAATACAAAATAATCTTATTAATAAAACAGTATTACAATGGAACCGTTCTCTCTCAGTGATGAACAATTATCACGAGAGCTGCTAGGGTTACAATGAATAATATTCTCGATTAAGATAACACGTATAGTGTAAACCCTATACTGTATTTATATAGACACACAGTTACAAGATAATCTTCTAATTGATATCGAATATAAGTCTGCATCCTAAAATATATCAATTAGTTATCTTTTCCTCCAAGTCTTCTATTCTTCATAGAATTCTTCTCCATGCATATCTCTTCTTGTGTTAGTCTTGATCTTCTTTCCTTTCAATCAGTCGCCTTCCTTATCTGAAAGTCTTCTTAAGTCCTGATATTATCTCTTGATGAATATCTTCTGATATCTTAAGTTCTGATAACTTAAGTTTTGATATCTTAAGTTCTGACTTCAGTATAAGTACTGATTTCCAGTTAAGTCCTGATTTGTCCTGTTAGTTAAGATCTGTAAACTAAACACAAATCAGCATTAGACATGACATCACAAATATATCTAACATACTCAATATTTGCTTCAGATTATCGCACGATCAGGTAAAGTTACGGTCTACGGACTTTATACTCAACCAACTTTTTTTCCCAAATTTCACTGTGTTAGAACAATATGTGCATTAATATTAAATTTTAAACTATATGTATGTGACTTTTTTTTAATAATGGTAAATTCTTAAAAAGTAAATTTTAAATTCTAATTTTTGTTTTATACAAAATCAAATTAATTATTTTTAAGATATTGTTATGGATAAAAACTTAGGGTGTATTTATTGCTAGGATTCGTAAGCTTGAAGGCTCGATTTGACTGCTCTTGTGTTTCGTGACTTAATCTGCCTTAATAAGATGCCTACGTACCTTGCTGTATGCCAAGGATCAAGTCAAAAAATGTAGTTCTGATTTGTGAGGTGATACCCCTTATATAGGAATAGAATGCCTTGGAATTAGGTTAGGGTTAGGAGACTTGGTGGACAAGTCTGAGATTTAGAGTGGACTTTGGGGTCCTATTTTAAGTGGAATTTATGTCCACTTAGAATGCTCTATAAAGGCTTGGATTGATGTTTTGTACTCAAGTTATTTGTGTTTTTGATGTGTTTTTGTAGAATGTCAGTGCGTGCCCGCGCCAGGTCGGGATTCCAGATTCCTGTTTTGATTAGAAGACTGTTTTTCTGGGCTATTGGATTAATTGAGCTGCTATATAAAGACAACTTAAAGACGTTTTTAATAACAGAGCTAAAGGAGAAGACATCAAGAAGACCTATAGCACAATTTAACAAAGGCGAAGAAGATTTAGTTTATTCTTGTGATTCTTTGTTCTAAGTTGTAATCTTGGATGCTCGTTTCTTGTTTTGTTGAACCTAGTACTCTTGATAACGTACTTTGTTTAATATTCCTTTTTATAAAGACCTAGTTATTTATACCATGCTTTCATCGGAACCCACAGTGATGATGAGTTCGGTTATGGGCTAATCGTTATTGTGGGGTTCTAACGGATTTACTTATGGATTTCAATAGTTAATATGTTTGATATCTCAGTGTGTGGTGATTGTATGATGTCCTAATATTGGTTGTGCTTATTCATCTTATGAGTGTCACGAACTTATAAGATAGTGTGTTAATCTCTAATGAAGCGACATTGAATTTAGAGGTTTAGAACTTGCCATGCTAGCATAGGTTCATGTATTTGATATGCATGATTCGTAGGTAATTTTAACCATTTTACTTGCCCTATGTAATCACGATAGATAACTTGCACATTAAACTGTTATGTTGTCAAATTCTATAGACATATAGGGTCTCAATATAATTGGTGTCTATTCAGCTTCTATCTCTTTTGTGGATGTCTGGTAGTAGGGTATTCGTACAACGAAAGTTGGCGTTTATTAGTTTCGTGTTATCTGATTAGTGTCGTCACCATTGCATGCTAAGGTTAAGAACAAAATGGCTATTGAATGAAGTATATAATGAAGTTAGAATCCCATGTTTGTGTTATATAAGTTAATCAACCTTAATTCTCTTAGTTAATATTAGTTAGTAATATCTCGTAGTTATAAACACTCTCAACTTGTTATCATCTTAGCATTGAATAATAACCATACCATTGTTGCATAAGTACATTAATTAAATTTAATCTAAACCAGTCTATGTGGGAATGAACTAGAATTAATTCTATATTACTTGCGATCGTGTATATTTGCGTGAATATTAGCGCGTGTTTTCGTCTTAACATCCTATAATGCAGAAAATTGATTCCTTATCCCATGAGATTTCTTGGAGGTCAATCTCCAAAGAATTATGTCCTTATTTGGACTTTACTTATCAGCTGATTTATCCCATATTAATTAATTATAAAATTAATTAATACTCAGAGTTTTGGGCCCTTCATAATGGGCTTTATTTTCAGCCCAATTCGGGTATAAATATTAATTATAAAATCAGGGTTTATTTTACTCCCTATCATTTGCCCCCCAACTTCTGGGAAACCGTAAAAGATTTCGCAGAAGTTAAGTTCATTTATTCCCTTACAGGATATCGTTTTTTGCGTAAAGTGTGGAGCGACCAACACATTCACAACGATTTGCCTTGTACGTGGCTTTAGGGTAGTTATTGGGGCTTCCCTAATAATTTTCTTACCTTATTACTAATGTTTTAGAAATTTTCTGGGACTTTTAAGATTTTTCCCTTATTTTTTGGGATTTTTCCTTATTTTTCAGGAATTTTCCTTAATTTCCAGAAAATATTCATAATTTTCAGAAATTTTCTAGGAATTTTCCCTAATTTTCAGAATTTTTCCTTAATTTCCATAAAATTTTCTAGGAATTTTCCACCTTTTCTGCAGCTTTCTTGAATTTTTCAGGAAATTATTTTAGAATTTATTATTTTTTGTATTTCCCTGAAATTTTCCCTTTTTTCTTCTCTTTCTTTCTTTCTTTTCTTCTTTTTTCTTTCTCTCTCTTTTTTTAATACATATTTTCGACCAGGAATCCAGTGACCAGGATCCTGGTCGAATTATCACCCCATATTGTCTGGTCGAAGCCTCATTCGTTTAGGAAGTTTCGATCAGGATCCTGACCGAATTCGGTCAGGACCTCTAGTTGACCCTGACTTCTGTCTGAATTACGGCCCAACATTGCTCTAGTCATGGCTATTTTCGATCAGGAAATCTCGACCAGGAATCCTGATCGAATTCGGTCAGGATTCAAGGTTGTCTTTGGAGTTTCTGACCGAATTAAGGACCGATAGTTTCTGGTCGACCGTTATTTCGATCAAAGCCTTTCGACCAGGACTTGACCTACATTCGGTCAGAATCTTCGAAATTTTGACCGAATTATGGGTCTATAATTCCTGGTCGTGATGTTTTTCGATCAAAAACCTTTGACCAGGAATCCAGTCAGAATCCTGACCGAATTTAGGTTAGGTGTTTTTTTTGATATTAACTTTTGATATATATTTTCGTAGATTGGGCCTTCCTTTGCATGGGCCTTTTTATTGGGCCTTTGATTTTTGGGCCCCTCTCCCTGTCTTTTTTTCCAGGCTTTTTTTATTGGGCCTATAACATTGGGCTTGCTATAATAATTTTCAGGCCCAGAAACATTTGGGTTCTTTAGAACTTTCTAGAGTTCTCTATAAGTATGCATATATATACATATATATATGTATGTATTATATATATATATATATATTTATTTATGTGGTTCTGGAAGTTTCCAGAATTGGGCCGAAGAACTGGGCTGAGCTTTTTTGAGCGGCTATAGCCGGTTACACTTCCTTTCTACCGGCCCAATGACCGGCTGGGGAACACTATATAAGAGTTGGGAGGGGACTGTGTTTTCTTTACACTTCACTTCCCATTTCAAAAAAAATTCTCCTCCTCCCCTTCGATCTCCAAAAAATTTCTGGTAGAGATCAGCTTTTTCCGACCTTCTTCTTCCTTCTTCCTCCGCCTCAAGCTTTTCTACAACCTCCATCAATGGCTAACAAAGGTACATAAATAGCAGTAAAGATCGCTTCAGCTTCTAAGCGAGGTAATGACATCGAAATTCGCTCTTCTTATTTGTCATTGATAGATATGATTAACATTAGGGGAGATGAATACCCATCTAATGCTCATTTAGATTCCTTCGATTATTGTAATAAATGGTATAATGCATCTAGTATCGACCTTCTTAATACCACTTATAACATTCGTCCTCCTCTTAAAATAATTCCCGTTGAAGGTGGTGATCGTACATGCCACTGGAAACCAGTTACCCTTTTTGTTTACAAAGATACTATTTATGCTGGGCTTAGGTTTCCCTTTCATGAATTCATTCCTAGATTATTAGCTGACTTGCAAATTAATCCTTGCCAACTTACCCCAAATGCCTGGAGAAATATCTTTTATTTTATGGTTTTATGCCTTAGGAGTGGGTTTCCCCTTTCCGTAGCTGTATTTAGGAAAAAAATTCAGTGTTATAATAGTGCCCAGCCTGGTTGGGTCTATATTAGACAAAGACTCAAGTATCCACAAATCTTCAACAGTGCTTCTATCCCTGATAACAACCAGCACTAGAGGGATAGTTTTGTTGGGCTCAGATGGGAGAATGGTGACTGGGGCACACTCTTTAGATCCTCCTTCAGGAAGGTCTTTGATGGAAGCCCCAAAACCATCCTTCTATCCCCCGAGGAAACTGTTATATATGATGAGCTTAATAAGGACAATGGCCAGACTCCCAGTTGGACTTTACTGGAGGAGTTCTCCTTGATCCAAGTGGGACTTTCTTCAGTCACTCAGAAAGGTATTTCTCACTCTCTTTAAAGTCTTCTTTCTTTTTGACGTAATTTACTTAACTTATTTTTTGTTTTTGTTTCTTTTTCAGCGGCTCATGAGATTAATAATTCAGTCGTACCGGTTGTCGAAGAAATGACCAGGATGAAGAAGGCTAGACTTGCGGGTTTGGATACTTGCGGTAAGATGACAGAGCCCACCTTTCTGAAGAAGCATAAGGATCCCATGGTGGAGGCTTCTTCTGGGGGGACTGAAACTCCAGCTGCTCCTGCTACTGGTGCTTTCCAGCCTCTCTGGGGATTCCGTCGAGGGATATTGTGGTTGGTTCCACCAAGCACTCATGGGACTGGTCCTACCATTCTGTGACCCCTAAGGATTTCACAGACATCGTGGCTGGTCCAGACTTAGAGAGGGTAAAGCTTATGGGGGCTCAGTCCATTGCTTCGGTATATACTCCTTTTACTTCCTTTATCACAATTATCATGTTATTTATTCCCTTGCCTTATATCTTTATAATTTTCATTTTCTTTCGGACCAACGCCTACTTTCAAGCGTCTATTAAACAAGCCAAAGCTTGGAAGAAAGCCTCGGACAATGCGGATAATGCCCTCAGGAGGCAACAAAGGAAGTATGTTGCGCTGGAGAAGAAGATGAAGCACAAAGAGGAGGAGCTAGGGGAAGCTAACGCTGAGTTAGTTACTATAAAGGCGGAGAAAGACAGAGTTATTGATGCCTACTTGGATACGGATGAGTTTGCTCAATCCATGAGGGTTAGAGACGACTCAGTTTTCGCAGGGTTTTTCAGGACTGGTTGGGACACAACCCTTGGGACCGTGAACGAGGCTTGTCCTGACATTAACCCGGCGGACTATGTGTGTCCTGGTGATGAGACTCTACTACAGAGGTTTCATACCCGTGTAGTTGTCTCGGATGATATCCCTCAGGATCAGCTTCTCCCTCCTCCAGAGTCGTCTTCCAGACCTGATGCAGCGGACCTCAGCTCTTCTTCTTCGGAGACCGATACTACTGAGACATCGAGTGAGAGCGGAGGGGAAGACATGGATGCTGAGGATACTTCGGTCCTTTAGATTTATTATTGGCCCTGTGTGGCTTTGTTATTTATGTTCAGAACTTATATCAGTCTATTTTATTTATCAAACTTTATGTTTTTTATTCGAATTCAAGCACTTAGTTCATTTACCATAACTTTGTGTGTTGTAGAAACTTAATATCACATATTGAAAACTTTATGAATTTCATAAATTTTCGGGATTCATCCCTTACACAAGTCTTTGTAAAGCTAAAACTTAAAATGATAGTCTTATAGAACTAAAACATGAAATCCTACGCAACCAAAGATTCAAGGTGCTTGTCAACCTATTTTCCATTTTGACAAGTGAAAATCTTGCCAATCGGGCTTACACGTAGTAGATTTTTAGGTTTTGAGCGTGCCAAGTTCTTGGGACTTCAAAACCGTCCATAGTCTTCAACTTGTAGGATCCTCTTCCTTGAACACTTTTGATCTTGTATGGCCCTTCCCAATTTGAGGCGAGTTTTCCATTCTGCCCCACACCGGAAGCTTCCACTTCCTCAGAACCAAGTCACCTTGCTTGAAGAACCTTTCTTTTAACCTTAAGATGTAGTAGAAAGAAGCCTTTTTCTGATATTCCACTATCTTGGCATGTGCTTTATTCCGTACTTCATCAATTAGGTCCAGGGCTAGCCTTTGTCTTTCTTCGTTTTTTTCAGCATTGTATGCTTGGATTCTGGGAGACGAGTGCGAAATCTCCACAGGAACAACTGTAATATCCGAGACATGACGTGTAATTATTTTTATCAATAAATGATTTTTATGTGATTTTATGTTATTTTTGGTGAATTATCTGATGATTGGTGTTGTTATGTGAATGTTCATATGTGGTAAAGTCTAGGTATGTTAATTTTATTATGTCCAGAAGAAAATATAGAGAATTAAGGTATTTCTGGTAATTTTTGGATTATTATATGATTTTATATTGATTTATGAATTTATTAATTATTTTCTGAATAATTACAAAATTATTTTATAAAGCCGGGAATTTTCCAACCTCAACCATTTTTATGTTTTTACAACCCGAAACTCTTCCGAAAACTCCTTCCTAACCTAATCTGGTAATTCCGGACATTTTCAATGTTTTGACTTTTTCGATCCGGATTACGGTTTGACCCGTGCGCGGTCCGACACAATATTTTCGATACGCTAACCCTTTTCGATAACATTATCTTCGTAAAAATAATTTTATAAAAGCCCGGTTTTGATAATTATCCAAAACAGGATAGTGCTTATCCAAAACAGGATAATGTTTATCCAAAACGATCGTATTTATAGTTACTTAGCCCGCAAGGGTTGGCTCAGTTGGTTAAAAAGGGGATAACTATCTTCTTGTTCACAGGTTCGAATCCCACGGGAGGAGAATTTATGATTATGCCTCCTGAGCCAGAGCCTGTCGCTTAAATGCGGTTTACCTTGGTTCAAGTGGTTTGCAGGCTATTACGTGAGCCCGTAGGGTTTACCCAGTGCGCACCGGAAGGTAGCGGCTGCGGGTTACCTATGATAAAAAAACGTGTAAAACACAGAGAAAACCCTAATAAAATACCGTGTTCTTGAAAATCAATCGCACAAACAAAGGTGTTATCGAACTCCGATTCGGGCGTGCAATATATCAAAACGAAGCTCTCGAAAAACTCTTTTTGAATCCACCATCTATTTTTGTGCAGAAATCAAGGTATTTTTCTTATTTAATTGTTTTATTTCGAATTTATTAAAGATTAGATTATGAATTTTTGTTCTTGATGTTTTTGATATGATTTGATTGCATAATCATGTATATCTTTTCTTCCTGGTCATTTTGGTATATTATATGTCAAAAACCGAGTTCAATAACATGTAGATAAGTGTGTTTGATTCTCAGATTCATAAATTAGGGTTTACGTTCTTGAATAATTTCAATTGAAAATTAGGCGTTTCTTCAGTAGGGGTTATTAAACGATTTGAATGATTGGGTTGTGTTCCTGGTTAAATTTGGGATCGATTCATGTATATATGTGCAACGAACGATTCCTGGATACCCCGTATTTGTGTTCGCCGGATTCTGGAAAACGCTCGCCGACGGCGAGTGTTCTTCACCAATTTCCAGTCATTTCAAGCATGGGTTGATGATTTGGTTTATGGAATAATGTTTATATTGCTTTGTACTACAAATCTGTACTTTCCTGTGTGTTTCTGGGCTCTGTAGCAATTTCCCGACGAGCTTGGAGTCGCTGGCAATGGCTGCCGCCGACAAACTCGACGGGGACGGTGGCAAATTGCCATTTAGTCCCCCTGGTTTTACAGAATTTACTTTTCAGTCCCGACAGTTTCAAAACTTTATGAATATAGGATTTCTGTTTATAAAAATTATAAAAACGATATTCTGCTTATTTCTATTTTCAGAAAATTATTTTAATTATTTAAAAATCCCAAAAAATTCATTATTTAATTTTTGAAAATTATTTTTAATTTAAAAATAAATCTTTATTATTTAATTAATTAATTTTAGTTGATAATTATTTATTTAATTAGTCAATTAATTTAAATATAATTGATTAGTTAATCTAATTAGTTATTAATTAATTTTAATAATTAGATTTAATTATTTATTTTTTATTTAAATATTCTAAAAAATAGTTTCGAGCTTTAAAATATTATTTAAAATTATTTTCAAGGCTCGATAATTATTATAAAATTATTTAAAAGTCAAATTCGGGTGTTCAAACCCTATTATTTAATTATAAAATGATTCGGAGTCCAATTTTAATTCCGAAAAATGTTCAAAAATTCGTATTAAATACTTGGAAAATCAGTTTGATCCAAATCTTCTTTGAAAAATTATTTTGATCAAATATCTTACGTGCTATATGCTATATGTGATCTGATTGTTGTATAATATGATTGTATGTGCGTTGTTTGACTGTTTTTGTTGTAAATTTCAATCCGTACGTCGGATTTGGGTGAAACGAAGGACAGATAGAAGCTTGTATCGAATATAATGAAATGAGAAGTAATGTTGATGAGTATATGTGATGTCTAACAGAGGAAGCGAGACTTAAAAAGGGAAAGGAAGTGGTCAGTGAGTGGGAACCAATTGACAAGTGTTAGTAAAGTGAAAGCGAATTGATAAGGCAAGTGTCCCTGAACTTTCTTGTAGTATACTTGCGAATACTTTTGAACTCTTTTCATTATGTTACAATTATTCCCAGTAGTTCTCATTCTATATTGCAAGTACTTTGAAATACTTAACCCTAACCCCTGATTCTTATTGATCTTGAGCCGTGAGCCTGATTTCTTGTAAACCATTGATTGTTGAATTCTTGGATACGAACCACACATATCTGATACTACTCCACAAATACATATCTACCACATACTGATCCTTGATATGAGATTGGTTATCAGACGAACCTTTATGCCTTGTATAACAGAAGACCAGTCCTTGTAACCTTTGCATCCTTGGTCTTCTGCACTCTGATTCTTTCCCTGGATTGAAAGTCAATCTTCTTGCTTACCTTGTTATACCTTCCTGGTGTTGTGAATCACCTTATGCTTCAAGATAAATGTTGTTTATGATTCAGTTTATTGAATTACATCATTTATCATGTTATTATTATAGAATTTGATTGTTTTTAAATATGGACCAGATTCGTGGTCATAATAGGCCAATGTGTGCCTTGGATCCAGTATATAGAGCAAAACTGGGAGCCTTGCTCGGGGTTAGTGCGTGACTGATCAGCAGCCTAACCTTGGTTTTTAAACTAAAAGTGAATATCCAATTCTAATCATTTTTTATCAGAAAACTTGATTTCCTATATCATTTCGTTTGATCATTATTAAATCTCAGTGTTGTCATTATGACTTGCTGAGATAGTTAGCTCACTCTTGCGAATCTGTTGATGTTCTTTTCCAGTTAAAAAGGAAATTGGTGATGGCGAGAATCCCCAATCGAGTATGCCAGCTAGGTTTACATGTTGAAATGGAATGAGCTAGCGGAAGTTCTGTGACTTGGTGTGTGCTAAAAGTTTGTAATAAAGTTTGACTTCAGATGTAAGATAAATAAATTTGGGATTTGGTACGTTTGTAATAAATAAGATTGTGGCTTGTGGACATACTTTAAACTGTTGCGATCCATGGATATGGTAAGTAGGGTAATTGCATAAAGTATAATATTCATAAATAGGTTTAAATATGGTGTGTGTGTGTGTGTTGTGGACTCCAAACTTCTGACCCGGGTTTGGAGGGCGCCACAGGTTTGGTATCAGAGCTAAGGTTTAAAGTCACTGCCACAAGCCTAGATTGTCGGGAATGGGTAGAGGGTTAAGATTAGAATTAAAAAATGGAAAAATAGAACATCGAGAGATTGAGTGTGATTAAATAGTAGGTTTTAGTATGATTTGTGGCGAGATTCGAGATTCTTATTTAAAAGCGTAATTTTCAGATAGCGGCGATGGCAAATTCCTTTATTTCGATATCATCTGATCACTCGGAACCTTTAGTTGAAGGACCGTCAGCTGATCCACGCCCTGCTCTTCCACCGGTGTTAGCTATAATTCCAGTTGTGACGGTTGCATCATTACAAGCTATTCCACTTCTTGGTGTGAGACCACCTATTCGAGGACCCCCACCTTCTGATTCTGATTCTACCAGACTTTCGGTGGCGGGTGTATCTTTTCAATTTACTCCACACCCTGTTCCCTACCATAAGTATGAGGCTCTTCTTTTAAAGCGAGAGGCCTTGTGGGCCTAGATTCAGGAGTTACAATATATCATAAGAACTATAGATGTTGACAGGATAGTAAATGAGCTTCAGAATGAGATTTAGGTGACCCGTAAAATACTTGAGGCTAAACTTCATGGAGCTACTTGCGAGTATGCAGCCCCATATGCTCTTATGGGGTGGGCTAGAGAAGCATTGGAGGATTTTGAAAGACTTGGTGGACCAGAGTTTCCATAACGCTAAATGACAGAAATGATATGACAACTAATATATGTATAATAGTGTGTAGTGTGTATTATCGGACTTTTGGTAGGAATGCGAATAAACTAGACCTGCTGAATAAGGAATAGGACTGTTGTACCTTTGCCTTTAATAAAATGTTTTGCGCTTATACCACCAAACTTTGATATATATCAGTACCTTTCCTTTCCAGCATTGTCATTTATTTTACAATACCTGTTTTATCTTACTGCACCAGTTACAAAACTCTTGTGATAACATGTACCCTATTTCCCTTAATTGTTTACATTCTGTAAAGAAGCATGCAATTTACTTAGTTCAACTATTAAAAATGTTTTCAAAAAGAGATATTTCTGTTTTACAAAATCTTTTCATAGAAAGGATTTTATTTTAAAGGCTAAATAAATTGTTTGATTCTTTACAGAAAATGTCTCCCTGAAGAAATACCCGTTCCACCAACCAGAATGAAGAAACCAACAACAACAACACCCAAGACAGCAATAACCAGAATGCCAACCCAGGTCCCATAGACCCAACTGTAGCCCAGATTCTTCAGATCTTGACTCAGCAAACAGTTCACCTGACTCAACAGCAGCAGAGGCAGACCAACCCTCAGGTAACCTTTAAGACCTTTCAGGCGGTGAATCTACCAGAGTTTAAGGGTTTTGTAGATCCTATTGAGGCAAGAGTCTGGTTGAAGGAAATTGAGAAGGCGTTTGCCTTAGTCAAAGTGAGAGAGGAGCAGAAGACTGAGTTTGTAAGTTACTACCTGAAGAATGAAGCCACCTACTTGTGGGAAACTATTAAGATGTTGGAAGGTATATATGATGTTACGTGGGATAGATTCAAGGAGCTCTTTTTAGAAAAATATTTCCCTCAATTTGTTCAGGATCAAATGGAGTTGAAGTTTCTGGAGCTAAAGCAGGGAAATATGTCAGTGGCAGATTATGAAAGTAAGTTTGAGGAGTTGTCTAGGTTTGTGCCATCTTATGTGGACACTGATAGGAAGAAAGCTAAAAGGTTTCAGCAAGGACTCAAGCCATGGATTCAAGGGAAGGTGGCCATATTTGAGTTGGATACGCATGCGGGAGTTGTGCATAAGGCTATGATTGCGGAGACGGAGAGTGAAATGTCTCAGAAGGAGAAGGAAGGTAAGAAGAGGAAGTTTGAGGGAAGTGAAGGACAGTCCCAAGCAGGGAAGTTTCCAAATTTTAATCAGCGGAAGGGCAAGTTCTAGCCTGGAAGAAATTTTAACAGACAGAATACAGGCAACGGAGGCCAAGGTAACCGTCCGGCCATCAGGAACCAGCCAATCCAGCAGAGACCAACTATACAAGACTGTCAAGTCTGTGGGAAAAAATATGGTGGAGTTTGCAACAAGTTGAATGTGGTCTGCTACAGATGCAACCAGAAGGGGCACTATTCAAGGGAGTGCCGTAATCAGCCAGCCAGAGAGCTAGTCAACAAGGACCAGCCTACCAAGAATCAGGAAAGCAAGGTTCTAGCAATCGAATTTACTTGTTTCAAGTGTGGGAAGCCAGGACATATCGCAAGGGATTGCAAGGCACCAATTTCAGTCTACAACACATTGCGTATCATGGGAGCTACTCCAACAGTGAATGCACCTCCAGAGCTAGAGTTTATGACATGTCTGTGAAGGATGCTTTCGTGGATACTGATGTTGTGGCAGGTATGCTTACTTTGAACTCTTTATGTGCTAAAGTGCTAGTAGATTTGGGAGCAACCCGATCATTTATTTCTCAAGGTTTTGTTGATAAGTTAAATTATCCGGTTGAATTTTTAAGTGAGATTATGACGGTAGAATTAGCAAATCAGGAGTGTGTATCTGTTAACCAAGTGTGTAAGAGCTGTGAGTTTGAGATTACTGGCCATAAGTTTGATGCTGACTTGATACCATTTAAGTTAGGAGAGTTTGATGTTATTTTAGGAATGGATTGGCTATCTAGCACGATGCTCAGATAGACTGTCGTAATAAGAAAGTAATATTGAAGACACCAGACGAGAAAGTGGTGACGTTTAGAGGCTAGAGACAAGCGAAGAAGTTCTTGACGATGATTCAAGCTAATAAATTACTGAGACAAGGCTGCGAGCATTTCATTGCTTATGTGATAGATAGAAGTCAGGAGCTAGCAAAACTGGAAGACATACCAGTGGTAAATGAATTTCTGGACGTATTTCCAAATGAATTACTAGGACTTCCTCCAGATAGAGAAATTGAATTTGCGATCGACTTAGCACCTGAAACGGAACCAGTATCTAAGGCCCCATACAGAATGGCACTAGTTGAAATGAAGGAATTGGCAAAGTAATTGCAAGAATTGTAGGAGAAAGGAGTGATTAGAACCAGTGTATCCCCATGGGGTGCACCAATACTATTTGTTAAAAAGAAAGATGGAAGCATGAGGTTATGCATCGACTATCGAGAACTCAATAAGCTTACGATCAAGAACAAGTATCCATTACCACGACAGCTGAAAGGAGCCAAGTACTTCTCTAAGATTGATTTGAGATCCGGATATCACCAATTGAAGATCAAACCTGAAGATATACCAAAGACAGCTTTTAGAACAAGGTACGGTCATTATGAATTCTTAGTAATGTCTTTTGGATTGACCAATGCCCCCGCAACATTTATGGATTTGATGAACAAAATTTTCAAGGAATATCTGGACAAGTTTGTCATTGTGTTTATTGATGATATTTTGATTTACTAAAAGTCAACGGAAGACCACACGGAACATCTAAGGACAGCTTTGGAAATTTTGAGAAGGAAGAAGTTATATGCCAAGTTTTCAAAGTGTGAGTTTTGGTTACAAGAAGTTCAATTTTTAGGACACATAGTCAGTAGTGAAGGGATCAAAGTGGACCCAGCGAAGATTGAAGCTATTATAAATTGGGAAAGGCCAAAAACACCAACAGAGGTGAGAAGTTTCTTAGGACTGGCAGGATATTATCGACGATTTGTTCAAGATTTCTTGAAGATTGCGACGACTTTGACGAAGCTTACTAGGAAAAATGAGAATTTTATATGGAATGAGAAGTGCAAAGAAAGTTTTCAAGAATTGAAAAAGGGGCTAATCACGGCACCTGTTTTGTCACTTCCAGATGATCAAGGGAATTTCGTAATCTATAGTGATGCTTCTCATAAGGGATTAGGTTGTGTTTTGATGCAGCATGATAAAGTCATTGCGTATGCGTCGAGACAACTGAAACCTCATGAGCAGAAGTATCCTACTCATGACTTGGAACTAGCAGTGATAATATTCGCCTTAAAGATTTGGAGACACTACTTATACGAAGAAATATGCGAGATTTATACGGATCATAAGAGTTTGAAGTACATATTCACACAAAAGGAGCTTAACATGAGACAGAGGAGATGGTTGGAGTTGATCAAAGACTATGATTGCACGATAACTATCATCCAGGAAAAGCGAATGTGGTGGCAGATGCATTAAGCAGAAAAGAAAGACTGAACATGTTGACGATACCTGAAGAAGTATATAAGGAATTTCAGAAATTGGACTTGGAAGTCAGATTTGCAAACCTGATGAAGCAAAGATGTACAATATGACTTTTCAACTAGAATTGTTAGAGAAGATAAGAAAGTGCCAAGAGGAAATAATGGATCAGGATATCATCGGTTGGTTGGAGAAGAGTTATGCACTCAGAAGGACGATCAGGGTATTCTTAGATTTTTGTCCAAAATTTGGATACCACCAGTGGCAGAATTGAAAAATGAAATTCTACAAGAAGCTCACAATTCAAAGTATTCCATTCATCCGGGAAGTACCAAGATGTACAGAGATTTAAAGGAAAATTATTGGTGGCCAGACATGAAGGAGAAATTACGGAATGGGTTAGACAAATGTTACGTGTCAGGGAGTTAAGGCGGAACACCAGAGACAAATGGATATTACAGCCACTAGAGATTCCAGAGTGGAAGTGGGAGCACATTGCTATGGATTTCATAGTTGGCTTACCAAGGACGAAAGCGATTCATGATGCTATTTGGGTTATAGTGGACAGACTAACCAAATCAGCGCATTTCATGCCTATCAATGAAAGATTTTCAGTAGATAAGTTGGTTCACATATATTTGAAGGAAATAGTAATGCGTCATGGAGTCCCTGTGTCTATTGTGTCTGATTGAGATCCACGATTCAATTCAAGATTTTAGAAAAGTTTTCAAGAATGTTTGGGAACTAAGTTAAATATGAGCACGGCTTATCATCCGCAGACGGACGACCAGAGTGAGAGAACAATCCAAACAATTGAAGACATGTTACGTGTGTGCGCCATTGATTTAAAGAAATTGGGATGAGCATTTGCCCTTGGTGGAGTTCCTTACAATAAAAATTATCATGCCAATATCGGCATGCCTCCCTATGAAGCTCTTTACGGACGCCAAATATCGATCACCAGTATATTGGAACGAAGTCGGAGAATGTAAAATACTTGGACCCGAATTGGTACAACAACAAAGGAGTTGTTGAGGTCATTCAGAAAAGGCTAATTGCAGCGCAGGATCGTCAAGGAAATATGCAGACCAATCCAGAAAGGATATGGAATTTGAAGAAGGGAAATCTAGTGTTACTGAAAGTGTCACCGTGGAAAGGATTATCGAGATTCGGAAAGAAAGGGAAGTTGAGCCCTAGATACGTCGGACCTTTTGAAATCTTGAAACGTGTCGGCAAGTTAGCATGCAAGTTGGCGTTACCCTCGCACATGGAGCATATTCATCATGTTTTTCACGTGTCGATGCTTAAGAAGTATAATCCAGACTCTAGGCATGTAAATTGAGTATGAGCCGCTGGAACTTCAGGCAGATTTATCATATGTAGAGAATCCAATAGAGATTCTAGAAAAGAGAGATAAGGTATTGAGAAATAAAGTTGTGAATTTAGTAAGAGTATTGTGGAAAAAACCCAAAGGTTGAAGAATTAACCTGGGAGTTAGAAAGTGATATGCGAGAAAAGTACCCTCAGTTGTTTACTTAGGAGATCTGAGTACAGAATCCTTTTAAGAGGGGGATGTAATATCCGGGACATGACGGTAATTCTTTTTATAATAAATGAGTTTTATGTGACTTTTTGGTGAATTATCTGATGATTGGTGTTTGTTATGTGAATGTTCATATGTGGTAAAGTCTAGGTATGTTAATTTTATTATGTCCAGAATAAAATATAGAGAATAAGGTATTTTCTGGTAATTTTTGAGTATTATATGATTTTATATAGATTTATGAATTTATTAATTATTTTCTGAATAATACAAAATTTTTATAAAGCCGGAATTCGTCCAACCTCAACCGTTTTTACGTTTTTACAACACCGAAACTCTTCCGAAAACTCCTTCCTAACCTAATCTGGTAATTCCGGACATTTTCCATATTTTGACTTTTTCGATCCGGATTACGTTTTGACCCGTGCGCGGCCCGATCGTAATATTTTCGATACGCAAAAACCCTTTCGATAACATTATTTTTGTACAAATCGTTTTATAAAAGTCCGGTTTTGATAACATCCAAAACATGATAATGCTTATCCAAATAGAATAGTGTTTATCCAAAACAGGATATGTTTATCCAAAACGATCGTATTTATAGTTACTTACGGCAAGCAACGATTTATCGATCCAACACGATCCAGAACGTACTAATATTCGCTAAATATAAATAGCCCTTTCTATATTTCATTTACTCGTAAAATCATAATCAGACAGTACAAACCGGTAAAACACAGAGAAACCCTGATAAAATACCGTGTTCTTGAAAATCAATCGAACAAACGAAGGTGTTATCGAACTCCGATTCGGGCGTGCAATATCAAAACGAAGCTCTCAAAAAACTCTTTTCGAATCCACCATCTATTTTTGTGCATAAATCAAGGTATTGTTTTTATTTAATTATTTTATTTCGAATTTATTAAAGATTAGATTATGAATTTTTGTTCTTGATGTTTTTGATATGATTTGATGGCATAATCATGTATATCATTTCTTCCTAGTCATTTTGGTATATTATATGTCAAAAACCGAGTTCAATAACAAGTAGAAATGTGTGTTTGATTCTCGGATTCATAAATTAGGGTTTATGTTCTTGAATAATTTCAATTAAAAATTAGGCGTTTCTTCATTAGGGGTTATTAGATGATTTGAATGATTGGATTGTGTTCGGTTAAATTTGGGATCGATTCATGTATATATGTGCAACGAACGATTCCTGGATACCCCGTATTTTGTGTTCGCCGGATTCTGGAAAACGCTCGACGCCAGCGAGTGTTTCTTCACCAATTTCCAGTCATTTCAAGCATGGGTTGATGATTTGGTTTATGGAATAATGTTTATATTGCTTTGTACTACAAATCTGCACTTTCCATGTGTGTTTATGGGCTCTGTAGCAATTTTCCGGCGAGCTTGGAGTCGCCGGCAATGGCTTGCCCCCTGGCAAACTCGACGGGGACAATGGCAAATTGCCATTTAGTCCCCCTGCTTTTACAGAATTTACTTTCAGTCCCCAGCAGGTTTCAAAACTTTATAAATATTGGATTTCTGTTTATAAAAATTATAAAAACGATATTCTGCTTATTTCTATTTTCAGAAAAATTGTTTTAATTATTTAAAACAATCCCAAAAAAAAATCATTATTATTTCTGAAAATTATTTTTATTAAAAATAAATCTTAATTATTAATTAATTAATTTTAGTTGATAATTAATTATTTAATTAGTCAATTATTTAAATATTAATTGATTAATTAATCTATTTAGTTATTAATTAATTTTAATAATTAGATTTAATTATTTATTTTGATTTAATTATTCTGAAAAATAGTTTCGAGCTTTAAAATATTATTTAAACTATTTTCAAGGCTCTATAATTATTATAAAATTATTTAAAAGTCAATTCGGGTGTTCAAACCCTATATTTAATTATAAAATGATTCGGAGTCCAATTTTAATTCCGAAAAAATGTTCAAAAAATTCGTATTAAATACCTGGAAAATCATTTTGACCCCGAATCTTTTTTGAAAAATTATTTTGATCAAATATCTTATGTGCTATGTGCTATATGTGATTTGATTATTGTATAATATGATTGTATGTGCGTTGTTTGATTATTTTTGTTGTAAATTTCAATCCGTATATCGGATTTGGGTGAAACGAAGGGTAGATAGAAGCTTGTATCGAATAGAATGAAATGAGAAGTAGTGTTGATGAATATATGTGATGTCTAATAGAGGAAGAGAGACGTAGAAAGGGAAAGCAAGTGGTTAGTGAGTGGGAACCAATTGACAAGTGTTAGTAAAGTGAAAGCGAATTGATAAGACAAGTGTCCTGAACTTCTTGTAGTATACTTGCGAATACTTTTGAACTCTTTTCATTATGTTACAATTATTCCCAGTAGTTCCCATTCTATATTGCCAGTACTTTGAAATACTTAACCCTAAACCCTGATTCTTATTGATCTTGAGCAGTGAGCCTAATTCTTTGTAAACCATTGATTGTTTAAATTCTTGGATACGAACCACACATATCTGATACTACTCCACAAATACATATTTACCACATATTGATCCTTGATATGAGATTGCTTATCAGATGAACCTTTATGCCTTGTATAACAGAAGACCAGTCCTTGTAACCTTTGTACCCTTGTTCTGCACTCTGATTCTTTCCCTAGATTGAAAGTTAATCTTCTTGTTTACCTTGTTATACCTTCCTGGTGTTGTGAATCACCTTATGCTTCAAGATAAATGTTGTTTATAATTCATTTTATTGAATTACATCATTTATCATGTTATTATTGTAGAATTGGATTGTTTTTAAATATGGACCAGATTCGTGGTCAGACCAGATTCGTGGTCATAATAGGCCAATTTGTGCCTTGGATCCAGTATATAGAGCAAAGCTGGGAACCTTGATCGGGGTTAGTGCGTGACTGATCAGCAGCCTAACCTTGGTTTTTAAACTAAAAGTGAATATCCAATTCTATTCATTGCTTATCAGGAAACTTGATTCCCTATATCATTTCAATTGATCATTATTAAATCTCAGTGATGTCATTATGACTTGTTGAGCTAGTTAGCTCACACTTGCGAATCTGTTGATGTTCTTTTCCAGTTAAAAAGGAAATTGGTGATGGCGAGGATCCTCAGTCAAGTGTGCTAGCTAGGTTTACAGGTTGAAATGGAATAAGCTAGCGGAAGTTGTGTGACTTGGTGTGTGCTAAAAGTTGTAATAAAGTTTGACTTCAGATGTAAGATAAATAAATTTGGGATTTGGTACGTTTGTAATAATAAGATTGTGGCTTGTGGGCATACTTTAAACCTGCTGAAATTGGGAATTCGTCCCTTGAGGAGCCGGGATTCGTCCCTTGTGGATGAGGCTCAGTTGCCCTTATCAGGGTGAAGGGTTTCGAGCACATAAACGCAACGGAAAGTAATTAAAAATGTGAAAAATCAGAATTTTTGAAACCCACCGCAAGATCCATGCGAAAAACATATATTTAATTCGTAGATCAGATTGTTTACCTTAAGAAGCTTTACGATTATGGTTGTCAAAAGGAGATCCTAGCTTTAAACAAACACCACGTATCCCGCCTTAACGATCTACGCCGTACAGGTATCCACACGAAAGCTGGTACGGAGGAGGCGTGTACTAGCACCAAGAACGGACCTGTTTTCCCCTCTCTCATCTCTCACCTTTACTAGGGTTTTATGTTTTTATCTAATAAAAACGTAACCCTAATTTTAGCCTTAAGGGTGTTTATATAGAGAGGCCAAAAACAGTCCTAACCCTAATCCAAGTTAGAGTTTATTAAAATCTGAAATTCTATTTATTAATAATTAAGTTTAACTCAATTACTAAATAACAACTGAATTTCGGATTTAATAATATACAAATTTGAAATTCATTATCCCATTAATTAAGTCCAACTTAATTAATAATAAATAATTCAAATTTCCTTTTTAATTCAAATCCGAATTTGAATTAAATATTCCTCCATGCTTTCTTTGTGCGACCCTATAGGTTATTATTACATTGGCAATCATTTAAATATCTCATATTTAAATTATAAACAATGAGTGGCATCTAGTAATACATCATTGCTACCCAAGTAATAATAATTAAATCAGTGATCGATTAAACCTTTCGTGAATAATGTACAATAATATAATCCCTTTAACCAAATATTATAGATTAAACTAGAGGCATGTAATGTGTCATCCTCATCATAGTTTAATCCAAGTTTCCTTGATCAATGAGTAGACTATCATATCAAATCAACATTGAGCGTGTTGGATTTTAATCATCGCGGAAGCAGGGTAAAACATTTTTACATATATAAAATCCAAATAATAGCATATACGTGATTAAAATATGGATCGATTACTAACCTTTAATAGCGATCCAAGAGCAACGATCGGAGATCCTTAGCAGCTGCTCCTCAAGTGTGAAGCACTCCACCGCGGTATCCACCAAGAAAACGACGTAATGGAGGAGAGGTGGAGAGAATTAGGTTTTCTAAAAATTTGGGTTAGAATAAAATAGGGTTTATAATAGTATATTTATAGGCAAAATTTTCAGCTGAAATTTTCCCATAAATTATTATTATCATTAACCCTTTATTATTCACATTAATAATTAAAACACCTTTTAATTATTAAACCTTTTAAACTTTAGAAATAATTCTCTCTCTTGATTTAATTTCAAAAATTAAATTCTTAATTAATAATATAAGAACTTTTCTTAATTAATTTATAATCAATTAAATCTCATTTAATCAATTATTAAATTTGCCATTTATTATTTATTTCATAAATAAATAATTATTAGCCATTATTAATTAATTCATTCGCCGTTAAATCATTCTTTTTATGGTGTGACCCTGTAGGTTCAATATTAAGCCGGTAGTAAAAATAATATAATAAAACTATTTTATCATTATTTATATAAATTCTCTAATTTATTAAATATGATTAATTAATTAATCATATTTATTCTACATCGTGAGGGATACTTCTCAGCATATCGCGACTATCCGGATAATACGAATTCACTGCTTAGAATACCAAGAACCTATCAGTGAATAGTTACCGTACAATTAACTCCTTCTACCCTACAATGTCTCGATTAAATACAAGGCATGGATCTTGTGTCAAACCTATCTAATTTAATCATTTGCTTTCCCATTTACTATGCTTAGTTCTATATAAATTAGAAACTCCTTTCTAATTTCATTCACTCTGGCCAGAGATTCCTGAACTAGCATAAGTGGATCAGCCTTGAACATCTGCTTCCTTCACTGGAAGGGGTAGATCCTTTATTGATCATATACTATCTTCATGTACAAATTCCTATACCCAGTAGAGCCCTAATAATTGTCCCTGGAGACTAAGAACTAAACCAAAGTATAGTTCAATGTACACAAGATGACTTGATGACCTCAAGTCTAAGATACTTGTACAACTATCACTATGTGAACAACTGCTGACACGTGAGTGAACTCCATCAGTTGTGCGAGTCATGTTCAGTGAACTTATTCTATAATAAGCACCTACATACTAGCTATAGTGTCACCACACAAATGTCTATGAGAACAGACATCCTTCATAATGAAGCAAGCATAGTATGTACGATCTTTGCGGATTATTAATTACCAGTTAGTAATCCTATGACCAGGAACTATTTAAGTTTAGAGTTATCATCTTTCAGGTCACTATTATGATCTCATCATAATCCATAAAAAGCTTTACTCTAAACTATGGTATATCTTATTTAAACACTTAAATAGATAGAGCCCATAATAAAAACAAAACAAGTCTTTATTAATATCAATGAAATCAAAACAGATTATATAAAATTATTCCTAAATCCTCATACATGATTGGACTTAGGACATATCCCTTTCAGAGCGTGGCCACACATTTCATAGTCTAGCTCACACAAGAGGCCAATAATATCACTCCTAAAATAGGAGGGTTAAATCCCATCTAGATCATTCATATTTCTCATACAATTCATAATATACCCAATGTCCACTTTTATCATTACCCGGTCAAGGATAACTTTTAATGGAATCAATGTATATTAATTCTCGTATAGAAATATAATGACTTCAGGTCTAAGGACCATTACATCATTATCACTGTGAGAATTACTTATGACACAACAGACATGTAGAATCTCATATTGGGTCTGTCCAACACTATGTACATATATATTTGCCTGTGTTTTTGACTTTAGTATCACTATACTTATGATCAATGAGATGTGATGATCGGTCAACAAACATACCGGTCTTAATGCATTATTATTGTCCCTTGATAATAATACTCGACTAGGGATCTTTAGGAATATTGATACTATTCTCAAAATCTCATTTCTAAGTCACGTACTTAGAGATATAGAATTGCATATCATATTCCAAGGACATTTATTAATCTAACATTTATATCGCAGTAAATTAAGAATTAATAAATTATAAGGGGAATAATCGATAGAACATAAACATTAATAATCCTAATATCTTCAACTAAAATATCATAGTGTTGTCTCTAGGGCACAAACACTAACAATCTCCCACTTGCACTAGAGCCAATCACCCATGTATTTAATACTCATGGAACTAGTATGACCATCGTGCTTCGCTGCGACAAAGCCTTAGTCAGTGGGTATGCAACACTATCATTATGCACTTTAATTTATATCTCCTTGATCATTAATCTCATTAATAAAGTGATATCGCCTAAGGACATGCCAAACAGTCTCCTGGCTGTTTCAAAAAAAATATCAATATATTCGGCATCCTTTATAGATCATCAATGTTCTTGCTGTGAACTATTCTAGCTAACATCACTTATATTTAGACAAAACACAAACCAGACATAGACACTAATCATCCTTGTCTATCCAGAAATTAGGTTAAGAAACTAGTATAGTGTAACCCTTTACAACCAGATCCCTATCTTCTCCATACACCAAAAATAAATCTTAGTCCTCTTTAAGTACTTAAGAATATTCTTGAAAATTATCCAGTGACCCTCACCTGGATTAGACTGGTATGCTCGTCATGCTCAAAGCATAGAAACATCAGGATAAATACATATCATTGTACGCATTATAGATCCAATTGCTAAGCATATGGAGCTTTCTCAAACAGCCCTTATCATCTAATTTTAGGGGGCAATTATCTTTTGAGATCACTATCCCATGAGACATCGAAATATATCCTTTCTTTATCTCTGCATCCTAAAATGAGCAACATTTTATCGACGTATGTACTTCGACTAGGTCGATTAATC
>NW_027418675.1:0-49699 GCF_009905375.1 Apium graveolens
AGAAATCAACATGATAACCTCTGTCACAGATTTGACTTATACTCAGTAAGTTGTGTTTAAGTCCTGAGACTAGAGCTACATCTTTAATGATGACATTCCCAAGATGATATTGCCATATCCCAAAGTTTTTCCAATGTTGCCATCTCCATAAGAAACACTTGGGCCAGCTTTCTCCACAAGTCTGATAGCAGGGCCTTATTTCCAGTCATGTGTCCTGAACATCCACTGTCCAGAACTAAAATATTTTTCCTGTTGCCCTGCAATCAAAAAGACCACTAATTATTAGTTTTAAGGACCCAGACTTGCTTGGATCCTTTGGCCTTTTTAGGTTTGTTAACATTTGCAGCGGATTTAACATCAGATTTTATGTTAACAGTTTTCTTATCAGAACTTATACTAGAAGGAACAACAGAAACTTTCTTTAAAGAAGGTTTTATTTGATAATAATCATAGTACAAACTATGATATTCCTTACAAGTATAAATGGAATGCCATAAACTACCACAATGAAAACAAGGATTTTGTGGTTTGTATCTAACAGACTGACTCTTAACTCCTGACTTTGTAGATAAGGAGTTAATATTCTTATTCTTCCTGCAAAAAGAAGCCAGATGGTTAGAACTTCCACAGTTATAACATGCTTTCCTAGAAGCATCAGGAATAGATTTATAGTTATTGCTTTTATTCACACCTTCCTTTCCATTCCTGTTTTTCCTAGGTGATTTTACCTTGTTTGCATTCTTAACATCTTTCAGCTTATGCTTAAGCTGCTTCTTTGTCATTAAGCCTATGTTAACTTCAGCTGTCTTTTCCTGTTTTAGTTTGTCAGAAGCTAATTCCTTTTTAACTTCTGATTTCTCAGTTTCGGATTTTTCAGTTACAAACTTAACAGGTTTTAACTTCGGCTTTTGCTTATCAACAGGCTTAATTTCTTCAGTTCCTTTTTCATTATTTTCTTCATAACCTAAGCCCTCTTTCCAGTTTCCACTGCTCAGCAAATTTTGAGTTGTTTTGCCAGAGTTAGTCCAAGTTCTGATAATCTCTCTCTCCTTTTCTAACTCAGTTTTTAGAGATTCATTCATTTTTAGCACTTCATCCCTAACATAAAAAGCATCATCTCTATCCTTCTGAGTTTGATGAAACATGACTAACTCTTTTTCTAAGAAATTGTTTCTTTTCTTAAAAGCAAGATTTTCAGAAGTTAATCTTTCACATGTTAAAGTTTGATCTCTATAACTAACAAACATGGTTTAAGATATCTTCTCAACTCATTAATATCATCAGTATGAAAAGCATAAGTAGTCTGAGGTACCTTTGTTTCAGCAGTTTCAGAACTGCTCTCAGAACTTGATTTTTCAGCATTTGCCATCAATGCATAGTTCTCCTCACTTTCAGAGTCTGAGGTGTCTGTCCAGCTTTTCTGCTTTGTGACAAGAGCTTTGCCTTTGTCATTCTTGGTCTTCTTGCACTCAGGAGATATGTGGCCTTTCTCACCACAATTATAACATTTAACATTAGCATAATCTCCTCTGTCAGACTTTCCTCCTTTTCCTTCAGATCTTCTGAAATTCTTCTTATCAGAACTTATGCCTTTCCTGGAAAACTTCTTTCCCTTCCTGAACTTCCTGTATGCAATCTTTGTGATTCCTTTCACCATAAGAGCACACAGCTTCATCATCTCCTCATCAGCATCAGTTTCAGGCAAGCTTTCAGAATCTGAGTCATCATCACTCTCAGAACTTGATGACTCAGTATCAGATTTTATGATAAGAGCTTTACCCTTATCTTTCTTTGAGGAAGGTGGTTTGGGGGATTCCTCTTCAACCTTGAGAGCAACTGTCCTTGACTTTCCTCCTTTTCTCTTGCTTCTTTGTTCCATCTCAAGTTCATGAGTCTTGAGCATTCCATAGATTTCATCAAGAGTTGTTTCATCAAGATTGTAGTTGTCTCTTATTGTTGTTGCCTTCAAATCCCAACATTCAGGAAGAGCTAACAGGAATTTGAGGTTTGTATCTTCAAGATCATACTCCTTATTAACCAATGACAAGTCATTCAAGAGTTTGACAAATCTTTCATACACATCAGTCAATGACTCATTAGTCCTAGAGTCAAAGTGTTCATACTCTTGAGTGAGTATTGTCTTCCTGTTCTTCTTAACTGTTTCAGTTCCTTGACACCTTGTCTCCAGTGCATCCCATATCTCCTTAGCAGTCTTGCAGTTGATTACCCTGTTTGACATTACATTATCAATGGCACTATGCAATAAGTGACGTACCTTGGCATCCTTAGCAATAGATGCTATATCTTCAGCAGTGTAATCATTCTTTTCCTTTGGTACGGTCATTGCTGCTTCACCTGGAACTACAACAGCGAGCTTGGTAGGTTTGTGAGGCCCTTCCCTGATTCTATCAAGGTATTCTGGATCTGTTGCTTCCAGAAACATGGTCATCCTTACCTTCCATATGGGATATTCAGATGGTCTCAATATGGGAACTCTGATAGTCTCATATCGACTCTGAATTGATGTCTTTGATGATTCCTCAGTTTTGGTAGGCTTAGTTGGAGTTTCTGTGTCAGACATGACTGTGTTTGGATCTTTAACTGTATGTGTGTTAACAGATAGCTCTGATACCACTTGTTAGGTCACACTTTCACTGTAGAGGGGGTGAATACAGTGTTTATCACAATCAAATCAAACTTCAAGAACTTATGTAATAGAAAACAAACTTTATTTAAACAATAAACTCTGTTACAATCTGGAACTGTTATCTCTCAGTGATGAACAAAATATCACGAGAGCTGCTAGAGTTATACTAAATAATATTCTCGATAATGATAACACTTTTAGTGTAAACCCTATGTCTGTGTTTATGTACTACACAGTTACAAGATATTCGCTAATTGATATGGAATATAATTCTGCTTCCTAAAATATATCAATCAGATATCTTCTATTCCAAGTATTCCATTCTTCACGGAATTCCTTCTTCATGCATATCTCTTCTTATGTTTATCTTGATCTTCTTAACTTTAATCAGCTACTGTCCTTATCTGATCGTCCTTCAGCACTTAAGTTCTGATATCTATCTCCTGATAACATAAGTACTGATATCCCTTAAGTTCTGACTTCCAGTATAAGTACTGATCAGTTAAGTACTGATTTGTTCTGTTCAAATAAGATCTGAAATCTAAACATAAAACATATTAGCCATGACATTATCAAATATATCTAACATAGCCCATATGCGGCAAGGGTGATAACCGAGATGTGAAGGTGTCGTCCTTCTACTAGTAGAAAAGGTTACTTTTATCATAGTACGACTAATCATTGTATGCGGTGGCTCCAATGAATGTCCTATTCTTCCAATTGGAATTGTGATGCAATACCGTGACCTAAGCCTAGGTGCTGGGTTCACCATTAAGGTATTCGCAGGATAATAAAAATCCCCTAAAGAATTGTTTTCATAAGAAGGTGTGTATCACCAAGGAAAACTATTTTCGAATAAAACATAACTATCATATATGATGTTTTACGTAAGTTTATCATACAGTCATTTTCATACTGTACATTATTATTCTGGGCATTATAGCTCATTCTTGCTTTCTTTTAAATGACACAACACAACAGATTACCAGTATGCCGGCATGGGACTTAGTCACTTGAAATCGTGAGGATCCCTTACAGCTTTGTCTCAGGTGGACCAGAGTATCCAGATAGGTATAAGATGTAAGTAGTAATTATTGTAACTTCATGTAGAGGTTACGAATAATTGTTTAAGATCCTGTAAAGTACATTTGAGTGTAATAAAAGAAGATTACATTTTGTACATCATTTCTAAGGCTATAACTTGTGTGTGTGTGTGCGCATGAGATTGGGGTCTATTGGATTATTAAATCAATACAGGTTACACATGAGTGCAGGATGGCGTGACGACCCGGATTCCTGACCCCAGATTTGGGGGCGTTACAATGAGTTTGGAGTGGAGACTATTTTAGACTCTGTGCAGATTGATGAAAATTTTGGCACAGATGTCTCAACAGACTCAGAAAGAAATTGCAAGTAAGCCAACAAATCATCTAAAAGATGATGCTCACTTGTTTGGATTTTTGGCTTCTCCACAAGAGTTAAAGATGGAGAATTTGGAAGTGATGTATTGATCATGTCAACATCCAGTGAGTGTGTGGGAGAATTTGGTGTATCAGGTGCTTCAATTATTAGAGATTTTGGCTGTGACTCCATATTTATTGGAGCCACATCAATCTGACTTTGAGATGGTGCAGTGACTGAGTCTTTAGCACCAGTTTACACTGTGTGTGTGCCCTGTGGATCCCCATGTATTTTTGATCTTTTCTTTCTAGCATAAGTTTGTGGTGAGCTAGTGTCCCTACCCCTCTTGGCCTGTGCTCTTGGTCGGGAGCTTGTTTCAATAGTAACATCCTTTTAGGAGGATGAAACTAGAATTGAGCTAATTTCCTTATTAACAACCACAGTTTGTTGGGAAACTGTGGTGTGGCTAGGTTTGGGTACACTCTTCTCACCAGCCTTATCCTTAGGGTTTCTTTGATTTTCACCTTGTCCCTCACCTTTCTCACCCACCCTCACACTCCCCTCTTTTTGTTTAGTGGATTTTGCAACTGGTTTCTTTTGAAAGAAACTAGAGGGGGCTTTCTTAGATTTGGATTTTGAAATTTGTGATTTAGTAGCTTGGGTAGGCATCTATTTGGTCATTGACACAGATGCCATTGCTATATTTGAAGGTAAAGAAATGTGTGAGGTTGGAAGAGTGGAGACAGTAGAAATTATCTCACTTACCTGAGGTCCCTCCATTACTGGAAAATAGAAGAGGTGCTCCCCTTTGTGGTGGTATGCTCTATTAAGATTTGCAATTATTCTTCTTTCTTGAACCCAACAATTCAGCTTGTTGGTTGGGTTCTCAATCACAATGTTCTCAATGAGATGGTTAGCAAGCATCATGAAAAATCTAGCATAATAAACACTTTTACCTCTCTTATTAAGTTCTCCTAACTTAAAGCCTAACTCAAACAAAACCAAGTCATTGAAATTAAAGTACTTATCAGTAACTAGCATGTAAAGCATGTTGAGCATGGATATGTTAATAGACTCAAAGTTACTAATTTTACCAGAAAACACTTTAGTTACCACATTACACAGATAACTCCATTCTTTCCTAAGACCCAACCTTCTAATTTCACTTAATTTAGAGGTAGTGAGTGCATAGCCCATGGAATTTAGCATATTAACTATATCAGTGTCTGTGTATGGAGCAGTAACATTATTATGAGGGATTTTAAAGCATGATTTGACAATATCACTATTTATGCAAAACTGCTTACCTTTAAGAGTAAAAATGATGGTCTTATTAGTTGAGTTGTACACTGTAATTGTCCATATCTCCTCTATAACCTCACAGTAGATAGTGGGAGATTTCAGCATAACATAGTTGAGTTTACAGCCTTTCACAAAATCCATCATTTTGTGGTAATTTCGAGACTGTTGAATCTCCTTGTTCACTAGAGCTGTGAAGTTGTTCTTTTCATAGATGAACCCAGTTTGAGACATGATTTTGACGACTGGTGCCATTGTTAGAGATTAAAATTTGTAGAGAGAGTGATTGCTTTTGAGAAAGAAAGAAGTTAGAGCAATTGAATCTTGAGAATGATAAAAGAGTAGAATAAAAATGAATTCTGCTTTTATACTATCTCAGAAATAAACTGTCAAAAATAATAAAGTAAACTAAAGTGACCAATAAAAATTGCCCAAAATAGCTGTTTAAAAAGTTTAAAAATAAATAAACTATTAAATTTTCTGTCACTTATCCGTCGTGTCATGCTTACAAACTGTAAGTATACTCGATGGATAATGTTCAGAGTTTTAACGGCTAGGATTGAGACAATTCGACGGATGAAGATAAATCAGTTATCCGTCGAGTAATAAAATACTCCATAAAAATAATTGATTTTTATTAACAAATGATATTCCGACGGATGATCAAACTCGATGGATAATGAGCATCCGTCGGGATGTAAATTTTGACTTAGCCAAAATTTCATCCAAAGCTGAAAAATCTATTAATTTACTGGCTGCATTAAAACTTGCAAAAATATCTGAAATAATTCAAGAATAATTAAGCATACCTAACTCACTTACCAACCTTGAAAAGGTGGATTCATCAAGTGGCTTGGTAAAGATATCTGCAAGCTGTTTTTCACTTGGAACAAAATGAAGTTCCACAGTACCATTCATTACATGCTCCCTAATGAAGTGGTACTTGATGTCTATGTGCTTTATTCTTGAATGTTGCACTGGATTTTCAGTGATGGCAATTGCACTTGTGTTATCACAGAAAATGGGAATTCTATGCACTTGTAGACCATAGTCCAACAATTGGTTTTTCATCCATAAAATTTGTGCACAGCAACTACCAACAGCAATATACTCAATTTCAGCTATAGAAGTAGAAACTGAATTTTGTTTTTTACTGAACCAGGACACATGCTTGTTTCCTAGAAATTGACAGGTTCCTGTTGTACTTTTTCTGTCTATTTTACAACCTATATAATCTGCATATGAATAACTAGTTAGATCAAAACCAGAATCTCTAGGTTACCAAATGCCAAGTTTTGGTGTTCCCTTGAGATATCTGAAAATTCTCTTAATAGCTACTAAGTGAGACTCTCTAGGATCAGCCTGAAATCTAGCACAAAGACAAGTAGCAAACATTATATCTGCCCTACTAGCTGTTAAATACAGAAGTGAGCCAACCATGCCCCTATAGTTTGAAATATCCACAGACTTTTCAGTAGTGTTTAATTCAAGCTTAGTTGCAGTGGCCATGGGAGTTTTTGCAGATGTGCAATCCATTAGATCAAACTTCTTTAAAAGATCATGAATATATTTAGTTTGACTAATGAATATTCCATCACTAACTTGCTTAACTTGTAAACCAAGAAAGTAAGTTACTTCTCCCATCATGCTCATTTCATACTTACTTTGCATCAATTTGGCAATTGTTTTGCAAAGTTTTTCATCTGTAGAGCCAAATATAGTATCATCTACATAAATTTGAACAAGTATACTAGAGCCATTAACATTTATAAGGAATAAAGTTTTATCAACAGTACCTCTTGTGAAGTGATTTTCCAAAAGAAACTTTGATAAAGTGTCATACCAGGCTCTAGGTGCTTGCTTTAGTCCATAAAGTGCTTTCAAAAGATAGTAGACATATTCTGGAAAATTTGGGTCTTCAAAACCAGGAGGTTGACTGACATAGACTTCCTCCTCCAAATCCACATTCAGAAAAGCACTTTTGACATCTATTTGATAGACCTTGAAATTGGCATGGGCTGCATAGACTAAGAAAATTCTTGTTAGGATATATGTGCATTAGTTTGATGATATGATAAACAAAACACTTAAGTAGAAATCTAGTGTTTGTAGCCTCAACGGATAAGACCACCTTGGCTATCCGTTGATGGTGTAGCTTTACTTAGAAATAAGTCTAGTTTTGTAGCACATTTCAGTCTCTGTATTTATGTTATAATTCTTAGAAGTTGTGGGAAATTATAAGTCATGTTGACTACTAGTGGATATGCAAATAGGAAGGCTAATTGTAAATACTTCATGCCTTGTAATTTTGCATAAATGAAGTGGTATCAACTGATAACTTAAAGACCTTCAACGGATGAGAAACAAAGCTTCAACGGATGTCTCTAAAGCTTCAACGGATAACATCCTTCAACGGATGAGTACATCAACGGATAAAGCTTCAACTGCTAAAGCATCAACGGATAAAGCCATCAACGGATGAAAGCTTCAATGGATGCTCAGTCTCATAGCAGTTGATAGTGACAGTAAACAAAGCTGACAGAGGCACATGGGTTGACAGAGACAACTGGAATGCGGTAGCCTATTTGAGGAACATCAGAAAAAGCAGTCGTTTTCACTCTGGTACAAAAAGGAAAGTCAACAGATAATCCTATATTGTACTGGATAAAAATGGAGTAGAAACAAGTGGAGAACTATTTTTTATTATTGTACTTTATCTTTGTCTTCACTTGTAAAACTTGGTGATATATAAACCAAGTTGCAGCTAGTAATTAGTGTGAATTTTCCAGAGCTGTTTAGAAAAATCTTGAGAGAAAATCATCTAGTTTGTACTAGGACGCAGCTGTGATCAATTCTTTGAATAACAGCTTTTCTGAAATAATACATCTCTGGTGGAACAATGTTGTCCACCAGAAAAGTTTTTAAGTCTGTTGTGTTCTTTTCATTTGTGTTTGAATATATATCTGTTTGCATTAGCTTAAAGCAATTCACACACACTTGTTCATCTAAACACATAGTCTTTGAAACTGCTCAAAACTTGAAAAAGTTTTGAGATTTACATTCAACCCCCCTTCTGTAAATCTCATTGTTAGTCCACTAGGAATAACAATTGGTATCAGAGCAAGCTCTTGACACACAAAGAGTTTAAAGATCTTGGAAGCTAACAAAGATGAGTAAGAAGGATATTGGTATAAAGATTCCAGTCTTGGAAAGAGATAACTATCATCACTGGAAAGTAAAGATGCATCTACATCTTCTCTCTTAAGATGAAAGCTACATCAACTGCATTGAAAATGGTCCTCACATCCCTCACAGGGTGGCCACAGCTACTACTGCAACAGTTGCTGTTGGACAGTCTATTCCCAAGCCAAAAGCAGAATGGACTGTTGAAGATATTGAAGAGGTTCACAAGGACAAGAAGGCCATGAACATTCTGTTTAATGGCCTAGATCAAGATATGTTTGACAATGTCATTAATAGCCAAACTGCTAAGGAAATCTGGGATACTGTGCAACTTATCTATGAAGGTACTGAGCAAGTTAGAGAAAACAAAATGCAGCTTCTCATTCAACAGTATGAGTATTTTCATTTTGAAGAAAATGAATCTTTAAATGACACATTCAATAGATTCCAAAAGCTGTTGAATGGATTGAAGCTGTATGGCAGAGTGTACCAAGTCAAGGACTCCAATCTAAAATTTCTGAGGTCTCTACCAAAGGAATGGATGCCCATGACTGTTTCTCTAAGAAATTCTCAAGATTATAAGGACTTCACACTTGAAAGATTATATGGAATTTTGAAAACCTATGAACTTGAGATGGAGCAAGATGAGTTGTTGGAAAAGGGAAAGAAAAGGGGTGGATCAGTTGCACTTTTTGTGATATCCAGTAATTTTGGGAATTAATATTATTAATATCTGGATGATTTTATGTGATTGTTTCAATTTGGAGTGAATAAAATTGTGGATATTTTATTCCTCTTTGATGAATTCATTTTTTTTAAAATGATTAATATATTAATTGATAATTGTGATACCAATCCCTGTCATTGTTGTGAGAGTATTTAATTACATTTACTATTTTCAAAAAAAAATATTCGGTTTTATCTAGATTCTCCCTCATAGCAGGTGAATTATGAAAATATTCAAAAATATTATATAACGACTATTTTGTTACGTGTTAAGTGAATCTTATTATATGAGTTATTTGAATTTTATGATATTTATGTGAATTAGTGAGTAAATATTTAAAAATAAATTATTCCAGTGTGGCGAATCAATATAAGGTTTGAAGTGTGATCAGTGATTATACAAAAAGAATTATTGATAAATGAGTAAATAGAAAAATTGGTGAGTATGAGATTTATTAATTGAGAGATGTGATTATGTGTTATTTTATTCATATGTGAGTGATGTTGTGGTCAAAGTATATTTTTTTAAAAATATTTTAATGATTTATCGTGAAATGGGGTTTAATGGACATTTAAATATTTTTATTAAATTATAGGTATATGATTAAATCGTGAAACTTATTTTATTATCTCTAGAATACCCTTGGAGATATTTAAAAAAAGAATAGTTGGATTTATTTTAAGGTTGGAGTATTTTAAAATGATTTTATGAGCTTTATTTGTATTGCTGAGTATTATCTTGCAAAATTCGTACAAAATAAACCGTTCGCTCAAACATTATTTTAAAAATATGGGAACGAAGCTAATTTCGTGCTCTATATTTTAAAAATAAGTTCCGTATAATTCTCGCTCTTTCTAGTACATCGAATAATATTTAAATTCGTTTTTATGTATTCTAGTTTAAAGAAAATGTTATTAAGAAAACCAGAAATTTAGCTATTTACTAAACTGCCCCGGGCCTTATTCCTTACAAATCCAGCCCATTTTCTCCCCATTTTTCTTCCCGTGTCTTCTCGATTCATCTTTCAGCTCTTCTATTTTCTCTCTCAGTCATGTACCCTCTCTCATCCCTCCTTCCTTGTTTCTCCGGCCGATTAAAGAATTGAGATTGAGTTATTGTTTTCTTTCACTACCAGGATACTACTCAGTGGTTGTTTGTAAGTATTGTTGCGTGTATAATTTAGTTTTTACAAAACCCCCTTCGGGTTTGATTCGATTCTTGAGTCCCTCAACCTGATTATTGATGGTAATAACTTGAGGAAGTTGCTTATGTGTGATTAAAGGGAAAACCTGTGATTGGAAGCCCGAAAACGAGAACTTCCGGGTTGACGGCCGCCGGCGATGAGCTCCGGTGAGCCGGCGGGGACGATGATGTGTTCCTGAGTCCAAAATTATAAATATTAATTCGTTTAGATGTTAAATCTGAATTTCATTTATGCGAGTGAATTTCCAGATTGTTATTTTTATTGATTATGAAATTTGGGATCGATTAGGATGTTTGAAGATATCTTGTTCTGTAATTGTGCGTATTGTTGTTTTGATAATATTGAGATATTAAGGTTTGATTATTTGGTTTGCATGCTAAGTGTTTGATGATTGGATTAGTAGAGAATATGGGTTAATTAATTGTTAAGGATTGATTAAAGTTGTTATTAAGGTTTAAGTGCAAAAAAAATCAGTATTTGCAAGGAAATTGTCCTGTTTTGGATGACTGTTTTGAGATGTTTAGAGACCTAATTGTTTGATAGTTAAAACACAAGAATTATAGGTTTATCTTTGAATTATATGTCTGCAAAATTTGGTTACTATCAGACTTGTACAAGTTGAGATACAATTCATTTAGTGCACGGTGCGCAGAATTTCTGGACAGGGTCTGTTGGCCAGAGTGACGACTCTGTTCAGGGGCTCTAAACACCTTACTTTCATCTGAAATTTTTATGGTAGCTAGATATGTGAAGCAGTTAAGTCTCCACCAAATTTCACTACAACAGACCTAATAATGAATTTATTAAAAATCCAGAGGCGAACTTAGTTTCTGTGAAATCGAGCACCCAAGATACTTGTTATGTATTTTTATATGTTTAATTATTCACAAAGCTTTTGTTTGCACTTGATGTTAAATGAGAATGAATATATTTGGTTAAGGATTGATTTCAATTATTATAATTGTAATAAGATATAAGCACACATCACTATTACTTGAATGATTATGTTTTTATGAGAATATATAGCGATATGTTTGACATGACTTATATGGTTGTGTAGTCTTAAGGTCGTTCTTTTGTGAGTTTGTCTGCGTGTATGTTACTGTGTCCAGTATTAATATTAGAATTATAAATATTCTGGTCAGGTTTATGTGTCTTGTTCTAGGCCCCGTTTTACTGCTTTAAATATTGGATTTGTTTCTGAATTTTAATAGTAAATTGGAGTAACGTTCATCATGAGGGTCATAAAAATTTCATGTAAAATCAATAAATTTTCAATTTATTAAAAATCAAAGAGTGAGGACTATTTGAACCAGTGTCTAGTTTACTTCTTTATTAGTGCATAGTATGAGTTTATATTTGGCTAAATGCATATAATTGATAAGTGAATTCTTGTCGTGGTGGTAGCTTGCTATTTGCATTAACTTATTTCATGTTTGAACATAGAAAATTGTATGAGTTTTTACTTGATACATGTCGGTAGTCGTGTAAAAGTTGTTTTGCTAAAAGAATTAGGGTGTTAGTTACTACATGAGTGCTCGTATGAATTATGGAGTTTATTTGGAGTCTAATTTTGGACATTAGTTAAGTTGGGATTGTTATGTGTGGTGTGATTATATCTTGATTGATGCCGGGTAATTATATGTTAGCTTATTGGTTTCTGTTTGGATTGGTTTAGGTAGTAAGTCAGATATGGTAATTGATTATTAGACTGCTTAAATTGGTTAATCTTGTATAGATGATTAAACATGTTTTATATTTAGTAAATTTGTAATTCTGCTGAAAGATTTTCTTATACGTTTACTGCAAGTCAAGGCAGATTTTCTTATGTGTTTACTGTAAGTTCAAATATTATAAATTATTAAGTATACTTAATTGTTTAGGTGCCGCAAGTCTGGGCGGGTAATTTTCCTTAATTGTTTAGGTGCCGCAAGTCTGGGCGGGTACTTTTCTTACTTGTTTACTTTTATGTTACTGCAAGTTGAGGCAACTTTATTTTGTATGGTTATAAGGTTAAATTGTGGAATTGAAAACTAGGTGGATAGTCCTAATTACGAATACTTCATGCCAAAATTTTCTAAAATTCTCCTGTATCTAAATCTATTTGACTTATTATGATTGTTAGCTGTAACACGTATAAGATATGTCTGGGTAAGAACATTGAAATGACTTGTGGGTTGTATTTGTGGTGTGGTTATTCAGGATATTGTCCATATTACGAATATGTCATGCCGAATTTTCCGTAGAAATATTATCATAAGTTCCGCGTTCTTGTGTTAAATAATATTCTGAGTTGGTAGTAAGTTTTAAACTATAATGTGTGCTATTGGTTATGTGCTTTATATATATATATATATATCGTGAAAGGGTAGAAATAAGATAGTCATTTCAGAAGGATACTAAAGTAGTATCTTTTTTGCTTATGATAGGATCGGGCATTAAGGACGTGAGACCAAGCAAAAGAAAAGAAAAAGGGAGAGTTGCATAGTGGTTTAGTAGTTACGGGTGATTTGAGACGAATAGAACCAGCCGTTGGGGATCAAGACTGAAGTTGGATAAGATTTCGTATCAGACCGCAGTAACCGCATTAGCAACATATCAAAGAATTAAGAATAGGAAATGGCGACGTCTTGAGAAAGCATCATGAGATATTTATGTTATTGCGAGTGTGTATGATTGCTAAGGATCAAAGGCAAGTATCCCTATCATCACTTATTGTTCAAGTGATATTTATTTTAAATCCTATTATGCAAGTATTGGTTCCCCTACTTTCAGTTCAGAATAGATAAATGTTTTACATATCGCTGAGTTAAATGTTTATTATGCAAGTATCCCTATCGTCACTTATTGTTCAAGTGATATTTATTTTAAATCCTATTATGCAAGTATTGGTTTCCCTACTTTCAGTTCAGAATAAATAAATGTTTTACATATCGCTGAGTTAAATGTTTATTATGCAAGTATCCCTATCATCACTTATTGTTCAAGTGATATTTATTTTAAATCCTATTATGCAAGTATTGGTTTCCCTACTTTCAATTCAGAATAATAAATGTTTTACATATCGCTGAGTTAAATATTTATTATGCAAGTATTTCTATCATCACTTATTGTTCAAGTGATATTTATTTTGAATCGTATCATGCAAGTATTGCTTTTGTAACGCCCCCAAATCCGGTCAGAGGATTTGGTCGTCACTATAAAACTTCAATTCAAATTAACCTGTTAAATCAATAAATAAATGCCAGCGGAAGATATTTATCATCTATGACCCCAAATTAATCCAAGATTCCAAATTCCATCAATAAATTTTTCTCTTTCTTTTAAAACTCTTTTCAATAAATTTCAACTCAAAACTAAACCCACTAGTATAACTTCGAAATAAAGTAGACTAGGTCCAAATAAAATACAAAACTATAATATAATATAATATAAACAACTTTACACAATAAAACTTACACTAGCCCGCAAACCCTGGATCAACCACCTTCCAAAAGCTTCTTCTTTGCTTCCTCGATTTACGCAGCTAAACAGCGTAAGCTAATCCTCACTGGAGGTTAAATTTAAAAACAGGCAAGTATGAGCGGAAGAAATGCTCAGCAAGATCATTATAGTAAATATAGGGTCGTTTGATATAAAACCGACATCTGCATTAGAGCAGAACATTTTTAAAATCATAGTTGCTGAATCATAGAATTTTAGTTAAGGAACCCCAGAATTGATTCCTTAATTGTATTCAAAAGCATTTTGATATTCTTGAGCGACATGCTTCAGCAATACTTTGAATCTTGACGAGAATAAAACTCGTAAAAACAGTGTTTACGGAAATATTGTAAACCACAATAACATGAAACAATGATCATGGAATGAATCATAAACTTTAATCAAAACTCAACTCTTGAAATTAATACTTATTTTGTTATCATATCAAATTAGATATCACTACGAACTTTGATGCTCACAACATTCCATACTGAAGTCAACACCAATCATCTGTACTAATACCATCTTTGATATTTAACAACAAACTAAGTATCCTCAAAATAAGAAACTGAATCAAAACCACATTTCATCTTTTATCCGAAAATAAAATACTTAATAAATCATTCCTTGTAAGATGTCAAAATCAATATAATAATTTCGATTGGAACCAAATTATGCACTATATTGTTCCTGATGATCAGTCATGAAACAACACCGGTATCCCGCAGCCATACCGTTAATATAGGTACTACCCGTATCCCGAAGACATACGGTACCTATAGGGTGTCAGAAAAGGCATAACAAGCCTTGTAAGATATTATACTTCCGTATTACACTTCTGTATAATAGCTCACGCTGGACCGGTGCTTCGGCCTCTTACGCAATCAGTAACCATTCAATCTCAAAACCTTTTATTGAAAAGGGGTCATAATACTCGACACCCGAAATAATTTTATTCCCCCATTAACTTGGGTAGGAATATTCATAACCAAATCACTTTTCTCAAAATCCAAAACATTTATAAATCCAGTAATTGGATAAGTAAAATCACTTGACTATTCTGAATATAGAATAGCAGATGAGTATTTGCATAAACAGAATTATTTAATTCAGCGATATGTAAAACATTTATCTATTCCGAAAAAAGAATAGGGAAAACAATACTTGCATAATATGATTCGAAATAAACGTCACTTGAATGATAAGTGAAGTCAGGGGTACTTGCCTTTGGGTTTTTAGCAGTTAGTCACACTCGCAAAACCGCATCTATTCTGACATTCTGTCTCAAAATATCACCGTCTTTATTTTCAACATTTTACTGATATGCTGCTCCTGCGATTGTTAGAAGCTAGATACCCAATACCATTCCATCTCATTCTTTATCCAACGTCTTGTCCCGATCAACTCGAGAGATCCGCATCTATAATTAAAATATAGAACTTTAATCGTCTAAACGATAATTACTCGACGAACTGCGCGTCAAAATCCTATCGTCTACCCATACGATAGCCCACACATAAATAAGACAATCAAACACAAGACTCTTGATCCATATACACACATAATTCATATAACACATAATCACATAACTCACGTATCACATAATTCATATAACACAGGACTCGGTACGTTTAAAACTGAAATTGGGTCAAAATACGATTTATCGATCAATAATCGACTTAGAATGACTTGTAAAACAAGTAACCTTTCGAAACAAAATGATTTGGGTCTCAAAAGTATTTTTAATGAAAGCGGAATATTTTTATGAGTCTATACGCGTTCGTTTCGTATTAAACGGACGAACGGTTTATTTATTATGAATTTTTGAACATTTTTCGGAATTAAAACGGGTCTCCGAATTATTTATAACTAAATAATAGTGCTCGAACACTCGAAATAATTTTATAAGAATTATTGAGCCTGGAAAATAATTTAAAATAATATTCTCTTGGAAATCGGACAGCACCTCCTCTATTTCTCGGACTGCCAGTCGATATCATATCGACACAACCAACAACAATCAACACAATAATTTATATTTACGCGTATAAACACTCCAGAAATGAATAACACGGCCACCTGAACCAAAACTCGGACCAAAAGTGACTTCTCCAATAATTTCTAAAAATTATGAAATAAATATATAAACACTAACGTGCTATAATATACACAAGTACGAAAGCAGAATTTCGGAATCGTTACCCAAAATAAATTCTGATCACCCCGAGGAGAAAATCTGATGTCCGGAAAATATTTCCAGAAAAATCCGAAATTAATGGTCATAGACATATACACGCTGAGATACCATGTGGAGTAATCACCACCTCCAAACTCTTTTTCTCCGCCCCGAAAATAAATTAAAACAGAAATATAACGGAAATATGTCCCGCAAATTTTCTTCTCAAAAACCTCGCAATATATATACCTATGCGTAGGTATCGAAGCGCTGATCGTTTATTTATATACCAATTGAAATTTGGATAAACGGTTTGTAAGATATGAATTTTTGAAAATTAAAAATAAATAAAAATATATAACAGAGAGGAGAGACAGAGAGGAGGGGGAGAGGAGGTTGTGGATAATAGAAGGGGGGGGGGTGTTTTTGTTGTTCACAGGGGGTGGCAGGTGGGGGGTGGCCTCCTGCCACGTTTTTTTTTTTTTTATCTATAGTACTACTTGCAGTACTTAACAACATATAAGCCTAATTTTGTCCCGAAATTTAGAATTAACGAGCAGATTTACGGGTACAATTAACCCGAAAATTACCAAATAAATTTTAAAATTCTCGGAATAATTAAAAACTAATAAAATAAAATTTTCATAATTTTTAAAGTATTTTTGACTCGCGCACTATACCCGCACTATACGATTTAACGAACCGAGCTGCACTTGAAACAAATTCAGAAAATCACGAAAATAGTCTTAAAATATTGCATATATCCCGAAGTTTATAAAAACATAAATTTCGAAATTTTAAAACAATTTTTGAAACGCAATTTATACCCGCTTTTAGCAATTAAGCGATTCAACGTGCGGGTAAAATTAATCCTAAAAATTCCCAAAATAATTTTAAAATTCTCATAATATTCCAAACTTGAATAAATATGAGTTTCATAATTTTTGAAGAATTTTGGAATTAAATACGGATTTTACAAATAAATAAAATCAGAAAATCATACAGGGCTAAATAATTGATGAAATATTGATTTCTAAATTTTATAAAATCCGAAATATAATTATTGTAATTATAAAACCATAAAAATAATTTTAGAGACAATCCAAGTATTTATGCAAATAAATATTCGAAAATATATTACTTAGCTGCTAAGTAACTATAAAAACGATACAATTTAATACCATATTTGGATAATCATCAAAACCGAGTTTTTTATAAAACACCATATACGAAAATAATGAAAAAAATATCCCGTCTCTCGAGAATACGGATTTTGTTGATTACCGAAATAACTATCGTATCGAAAATCTTGCGCCGGGCCGCACACAGGTCAAACCGTAATCCAGATTGAAAAAGTTAAAACACGGAAAATGTCCGGAATTACCAGATTAGGTTAGGAAAGAGTTTTCGGAAGAGTTTCGTGTTGTAAAAACGTAAAAACGGTTAAAGTTGGACGATTCCCGACTTTATAAAATAATTTTGGTAATTACTCATAAAATAATTAATAATTCATAAATCAATATAAAATCATCTAACAGTCCAAAAATTACCAGAAAAATATCACAATTAACTATAATTTATTCTGGACATATGAAAATTCAAATACTCAAATAATATCACATCTAAACACCCAAACATCAATTCCACTTATCAGATAATTCATTAAAATCCTCCTAAATCACATAAATAATTCCAAATAATTATAAAAATAATATCTGAAAATATGGGATATTACAATCTACCCTCCTTATAAGGATTCCGTCCTCGGAATCAGCAGAAGAAAGCACTAAGGGTTTTCTAACCAACTTTCCATTCCCAAATAACCTCAATTTTCCATAATCTCAAATAAATCTTATATTCCTTGTATAATAAAACTTTTACAGGAGCTTCACTGGGCACCATTGTTCCATTCACATCCTTTGACCAATTCTTCAATAGAATTACTTTTTACTGATTGCGAGAAAGAAGAATAGAGAAAAAGATAGAGAGAAGAAAAAGGAAAGAGAGATAGAGATAAATAGAGAAAGAAATAAAGAGACAGACCGACTTCGCTATATGCCCCTGATATTTTAATCGCATTGCAATCCACTGCTGCTCTTGGTAATCCCATCACATAACCCTGCTTTGACTTGAACAGGATAACTCAGCTTAACTTGATTGACATACCTTCGAATATTTGGAATGATAAAATCATAGAATTTCAAAAAGAAGAGAATTTGATATCATAACGGGACCAAAATCTGAATTTGAGAAAAAGTATTGTTGAAATGAAGGAATAACTGAGAGATCAATATGATCAAATGAACTTGGTATTGCGTGTCCAAATTAAAACACTACTAAAGGTTGTTTCCCTTCATGTATTCACAACACACACAAGTGATGGCGTCCCATCCAACTCCTATCACACAGACAGGTATACCTTGTGTCCCCTATAGTTAGGGTTGTTCATCTCAGTCAGAATAAAAGAATATGAAAGGAATTGAAAATCAAATGAATAAAGCTGAAAAGATTTCAAAGCTGATATTTCTGAAGAAAAATGAAATTCAGGAAACAAGATTCTGGCACAAAATGAATAAACGGGTGTTAGGGAATATGTCTTCTAACTGATATTTCTTTTTGAGAGAAGTCAAACAAATTTATTGAAAAAGAAGGTATTGCCAAAGTTTTAATATTTATCTTCAATGTGAACTCTTCTGTTGACTCGTCATTTGATTCTAGACACTTTTCATATTCCAAGAATATCGATAATCTTCATCGTCGTCGAAATGTAGTAGCCTCGGAAGATTCCACAATAGAAGTTTGCAACTGCCAGAAGTTTTGTCCAGCTCAACACAACCATCTCAAACGAATGCGCCTATCTTAACTTACTTGTTGGTACTATATCCGATTGTCCAACAGGAACTCGATATGAGCTCAATCGTCCTCACATAGCTATACACACTCCTACACACTCTCGTTTCTAGTTTACTATAACCTCAGCTCTGATACCAACCTGTAACGCCCCCAAATCCGGGGTCAGAGGATTTGGTCGTCACTATAAAACTTCAATCCAAATTAACCTATTAAATCAATAAATAAATGCCAGCGGAAGATATTTATCATCTATGACCCCAAATTAATCCAAGATCTTTTAAGGTTACAGTTCTAGAAACAAGAATTCCAAATTCCATCAATAAATTTTTCTCTTTCTTTTAAAACTCTTTTCAATAAATTCCAACTCAAAACTAAACCCACTAGTATAACTTCGAAATGAAGTAGACTAGGTCCAAATAAAATACAAAACTATAATATAATATAATATAAACAACTTTATACAATAAAACTTACACTAGCCCGCAAACCCTGGATCAACCACCTTCCAAAAGCTTCTTCTTTGCTTCCTCGATTTACACAGCTAAACAGCGCAAGCTAATCCTCACTGGAGGTTAAATTTAAAAACAGGCAAGTATGAGCGGAAGAAATGCTCAGCAAGATCATTATAGTAAATATAGGGTCGTTTGATATAAAACCGACATCTGCATTAGAGCAGAACATTTTTAAAATCATAGTTGCTGAATCATAGAATTTTAGTTGAGGAACCCCGGAATTGATTCCTTAATTGTATTCAAAAGCATTTTGATATTCTTGAGCGACATGCTTCAGCAATACTTTGAATCTTGACGAGAATAAAACTCGTAAAACAGTGTTTACGGAAATATCGTAAACCACAATAACATGAAACAATGATCATGGAATGAATCATAAACTTTACTCAAAACTCAACTCTTGAAATTAATACTTATTTTGTTATCATATCAAATTAGATATCACTACGAACTTTGATGCTCACAACATTCCATACTGAAGTCAACACCAATCATCTGTACTAATACCATCTTTGATATTTAACAACAAACTAAGTATCCTCAAAATAAGAAACTGAATCAAAACCACATTTCATCTTTTATCCGAAAATAAAATACTTAATAAATCATTCCTTGTAAGATGTCAAAATCAATATAATAATTTCGATTGGAACCAAATTATGCACTATGTTGTTCCTGATGATCAGTCATGAAACAACACCGGTATCCCGCAGCCATACCGTTAATATAGGTACTACCCGTATCCCGAAGACATACGGTACCTATAGGGTGTCAGAAAAGGCATAACAAGCCTTGTAAGATATTATACTTCCGTATTACACTTCTGTATAATAGCTCACGCTGGACCGGTGCTTCGGCCTCTTACGCAATCAGTAACCATTCAATCTCAAAACCTTTTATTGAAAAGGGGTCATAATACTCGACACCCGAAATAATTTTATTCCCCCATTAACTTGGGTAGGAATATTCACAACCAAATCACTTTTCTCAAAATCCAAAACATTTATAAATCCAGTAATTGGATAAGTAAAATCACTTGACTATTCTGAATATAAAATAGCAGATGAGTATTTACATAAACAGAATTATTTAATTCAGCGATATGTAAAACATTTATCTATTCCGAAAAAAGAATAAAGAAAACAATACTTGCATAATATGATTCGAAATAAACGTCACTTGAATGATAAGTGAAGTCAGGGGTACTTGCCTTTGGGTTTTTAGCAGTTAGTCACACTCGCAAAACCGCATCTATTCTGACATTCTGTCTCAAAATATCACCGTCTTTATTTTCAACATTTTACTGATATGCTGCTCCTGCGATTGTTAGAAGCTAGATACCCAATACCATTCCATCTCATTCTTTATCCAACGTCTTGTCCCGATCAACTCGAGAGATCCGCATCTATAATTAAAATATAGAACTTTAATCGTCTAAACGATAATTACTCGATGAACTGCGCGTCAAAATCCTATCGTCTACCCATACGATAGCCCACACATAAATAAGAGAATCAAACACAAGACTCTTGATCCATATACACACATAATTCATATAACACATAATCACATAACTCACGTATCACATAATTCATATAACACAGGACTCGGTACGTTTAAAACTGAAATTGGGTCAAAATACGATTTATCGATCAATAATCGACTTAGAATGACTTGTAAAACAAGTAACCTTTCGAAACAAAATGATTTGGGTCTCAAAAGTATTTTTAATGAAAGCGGAATATTTTTCTGAGTCTGTACGCGTTCGTTTCGTATTAAACGGACGAACGGTTTATTTATTATGAATTTTTGAACATTTTTCGGAATTAAAACGGGTCTCCGAATTATTTATAACTAAATAATAGGGCTCGAACACTCGAAATAATTTTATAAGAATTATTGAGCCTGGAAAATAATTTAAAATAATATTTTCTTGGAAATCGGACAGCACCTCCTCTATTTCTCGGACTGCTAGTCGATATCATATCGACACAACCAACAACAATCAACACAATAATTTATATTTACGCGTATAAACACTCCAGAAATGAATAACACGACCACCTGAACCAAAACTCGGACCAAAAGTGACTTCTCCAATAATTTCTAAAAATTATGAAATAAATATATAAACACTAACGTGCTATAATATACACAAGTACGAAAGCAGAATTTCGGAATCGTTACCCAAAATAAATTCTGATCACCCCGAGGAGAAAATCTGATGTCCGGAAAATATTTCCAGAAAAATCCGAAATTAATGGTCATAGACATATACACGCTGAGATACCATGTGGAGTAATCACCACCTCCAAACTCTTTTTCTCCGCCCCGAAAATAAATTAAAACGGAAATATAACGGAAATATGCCCCGCAAATTTTCTTCTCAAAACCTCGCAATATATATACCTATGCGTAGGTATCGAAGCGCTGATCGTTTATTTATATACCAATTGAAATTTGGATAAACGGTTTGTAAGATATGAATTTTTTAAAATTAAAAATAAATAAAAATATATAACAGAGAGGAGAGACAGAGAGGAGGGGGAGAGGAGGCCCTGTGGATAATAGAAAGGGGGGGTGTTTTTGTTGTTCACAGGGGTGGCAGGTGGGGGTGGTGGCCTCCTGCCACATTTTTTTTATTTATTTTTTATCTATAGTACTACTTGCAGTATTTAACAACATATAAGTCTAATTTTGTCCCGAAATTTAGAATTTAACGAGGAGATTTATGGGTACAATTAACCCGAAAATTACCAAATAAATTTTAAAATTCTCGGAATAATTAAAAACTAATAAAATAAAATTTTTATAATTTTTAAAGCATTTTTGACTCGCGCACTATACCCGCACTATACGATTTAACGAACCGAGCTGCACTTGAAACAAATTCAGAAAATCACGAAAATAGTCTTAAAATATTGCATATATCCCGAAGTTTATAAAAACATAAATTTCGAAATTTTAAAACAATTTTTGAAACACAATTTATACTCGCTTTTAGCAATTAAACGATTCAACGTGCGGGTAAAATTAATCCTAAAAATTCCCAAAATAATTTTAAAATTCTCATAATATTCCAAACTTGAATAAATATGAGTTTCATAATTTTTGAAGAATTTTGGAATTAAATACGGATTTTACAAATAAATAAAATCAGAAAATCATACAGGGCTAAATAATTGATGAAATATTGATTTCAAAATTTTATAAAATCCCAAATATAATTATTGTAATTATAAAACCATAAAAACAATTTTAGAGACAATCCAAGTATTTATGCAAATAAATATCCGAAAATAGATTACTTAGCTGCTAAGTAACTATAAAAACGATACAATTTAATACCATATTTGGATAATCATCAAAATCGAGTTTTTTATAAAACACCATATACGAAAATAATGAAAAAAAAATATCCCGTCTCTCGAGAATACGGATTTTGTTGATTACCGAAATAACCATCGTATCGAAAATCTTGCGCCGGGCCGCACACGGGTCAAACCGTAATCCAGATTGAAAAAGTCAAAATACGGAAAATGTCCGGAATTACCAGATTAGGTTAGGAACGAGTTTTTGGAAGAGTTTCGGGTTGTAAAAACGTAAAAACGGTTAAAGTTGGACGATTCCCGACTTTATAAAATAATTTTGGTAATTACTCATAAAATAATTAATAATTCATAAATAATATAAAATCATCTAACAGTCCAAAAATTACCAGAAAAATATCACAATTATCTATATTTTATTCTGGACATATAAAAATTCAAATACTCAAATAATATCACATCTAAACACCCAAACATCAATTCCACTTATCAGATAATTCACTAAAATTCTCCTAAAATCACATAAATAATTCCAAATAATTATAAAAATAATATCTGAAAATATGGGATATTACAGCTTTCCCTATTCTCAGTTTAGAATCGATAAATATTTTACATATCGCTGAATTAAATAATTCTGTTTATGCAAGTATTCTTCCGCTATTCTATGTTCAGAGTAGCTAAGTGATTTTACTTATCTAATTATCGGATTTATAAATGTTGTGGATTTTGAGAAAGAAGACGTTGTTTTGGTTTTCTGCCCAAGTGAATGGGCGAATAAAATTTATAAGGGTGTCGAGTATTATGACCCCTTTCAATAAAAATGTTTTAAGATTGGATGGTTGCGTAAGAGGCCGTGGCGGCGGTCCAACGTGAGCTATGTGTTATACAGGATATAACACCTTGCTAGGCCGATATGTGCCTTGGGTACCCCTTTGTTTAGTTGGATATGCTTCGTTATACCGGTGTTGCTCCGCGGCTGATCACCGGCGGCAACACACCGTCGTTCGAGGATTCCAATCTAAATTATTATATTGTTTTTGATAATCTTACAAGGAATGATTTATTAAGTATTTTATTTCCGGATAAAAGATGAAATGCGGTTTTGATTCAGTTTCTAATTTTGAGGATACTTAGTTTGTTGTTAAATATCAAAGACGGTATTAGTACAGATGATTGGTGTTGACTTCAGTATGGGATGTTGTGAGCATCAAAGTTCGTAGTGATATCTAATTTGATATGATAACAAAATAAGTATTAATTTCAAGAGTTCAATTTTGAGTAAAGTTTACGATTCAATCCATAATCATTGTTTCATGTTAGAATTGTTTACGATATTTCCGTAAACACTGTTTTACGAGTTTTATTCTCGTCAAGATTCGAAGTATGGCTGAAGCATTTCGCTAAAAAATATCAAAATGGTTTTGAATATAATTAAGGAATCAATTCTGGGGTTCCTCAACTAAAATTTTATGATTCAGCAATTATGATTTTAAATGTTCTGCTCTAATGCAGATGTCGGGTTTATATCAAAATGACCTTATATATATTACAATGATCTTGCTGAGCATTTCTTCCGCTCATACTTGCCTGTTTTTTTTTAAATTTAACCTCCAGTGAGGATTAGCTTGTGCTGTTCAACTACGTAATTCAAGGAAGCAAAGAAGAAGCTCTTCGAAGGTGGCTGGTCCAGGGTTTGCGGGCTAGTGTAAGTTTTATTGAGTAAAGTTGTTTTTATATTATATTATATTATAGTTGTATATTTTATTTAGGCCTAGTGTACTTCAATTCGAAGTTATACTAGTGGGTTTAGTTTTTACTTGGAATTTATTGAAAAGAGTTTTAAAAGAAAGCGAAAAATTTATTGGTGGAATTTGGATATCTTGTTTCTAGAACTGTAGCCTTAAAAGATCTTGGATTAGTTTGGGGTCATTTATGATAAATATCTTCCGCTGGCATTTGTTTATTAATTAAATAGGTTAATTTGGATTGTGGTTTTATAGTGACGACCAAATCCTCTGACCCCGGATTTGGGGGCGTTACAGGTTGGTATCAGAGCTGAGGTTATAGTAAACTAGAAACGAGAGTGTGTAGGAGTGTGTATAGCTATGTGAGGACGTTTGAGATCATATCGAGGTCCTGTTGGACTATTGGATATAGTACCAACGAATAAGTTAAGATAGGCGCATTCGTTTGAGATGGTCATGCTGAGCTGGATGGAACTTCGGGAAGCTGCAAACTTCTATTGTGGAATCTTCCGAGGCTACTATGATTCGACGACGATGGAGATTATCGATATTCTCAGAACATGAAGAAGTGTCTAGAATTGAATGGCGAGTCAACATAAAGGTTCAAATAGAGGATATACATTAAGACTTTGGTGATACCTTCTCTTTCTATAATTTCTTTTGGCATCTCTCAAAAAGAGGTATTTGTTAGGGGATATATTCCCTAACACTCATTTTCAATCATATCCGTGTTTTAAATATGCCAGAGGCTGTCATGAAGCCTATTTTTCAGGTTTTGATAGCTCTGTCAAGTTATGATAATTAATTCCATTTTTCTTATTTGGTGGATAGTTACTTGGTGACGTGACACCACTTGCTCACTTGGTACCAAAATTTTGTTCTCTGGATTTCATTTCCTTCAGAAATATCAGCTTTGAAATCTTTTCAGTTTTATTCATTTGATTTTGAATTCCTTTGATATTATTTTATTCTGACTGAGATGAACAACCCTAACTATAGGGGACACAAGGTATACCTGTCTGTGTGATAGGAGTTGGATGGGACGCCATCACTTGTGTGTATTGTGAATACATGAAGGTTAAAAACCTTTAGTAGTGTCATAATTTGGGCACGCAATACCAAGTTCGTTTGATCATATTGATCTCTCAGCTATTCTCTTATTTCAACAATACTTTTTCTCAAATTCAGATTTTGGTTCCGTTATAATATCAAATTCTTTTCTTTTTGAAATTTCATGATTTTATCATCTCAAATATTCAAAGGTATGCCAATCAAGTTGGGCTGAGTTATCTTAGTCAAGTCAAAGTAAGGCGGTGTGATGGGATTACCAATAGCAACAGTGGATTGTAATGCGATTAAAATATCAGTGGCGTATGACGAAATCAGTCTGTTTCTTAATTTCTCTCTCCATTTATCTCTCTATCTCTCTTTCTTTCTCTTTCTCTTTATCTCCCTATCTTTCTTTCCCATTATCGGTGAAACGGATTATACTGAAAAAGTTGGTCAAATTCTAAAAGGAAGAAACAGAAGTGTGAAGTGATGCTCTCATGATAATTATGCCATACAAGGAATGCAGGGTGCTAATTGATATTTCGGAGAAGTGATATTATTAAGAATTGGAAAGTTGGCCAGGAGATTCCTACTGCTCTCTTCTGCTGATTCCGAGGACGGAATCCTTATAAGGGGGGTAGATTGTGATATCCAGTAATTTTGGGAATTAATATTATTAATATCTGGATGATTTTATGTGATTGTTTCAATTTGGAGTGAATAAAATTGTGGATATTTTATTCCTCTTTGATGAATTCATTTTTTTAAAAATGATTAATATATTAATTGATAATTGTGGTACCGATCCCTGTCATTATTGTGAGAGTATTTGATTACATTTACTATTTTCAAAAAAAAATATTCGGTTTTATCTAGATTCTCCCTCATAGCAGGTGAATTATGAAAATATTCAAAAATATTATATAACGACTATTTTGTTACGTGTTGAGTGAATCATATTATATGAGTTATTTGAATTTTATGATATTTATGTGAATTAGTGAGTAAATATTTAAAAATAAATTATTCCAGTGTGGCGAATCAATATAAGGTTTGAAGTGTGATCAGTGATTATACAAAAAGAATTATTGATAAATGAGTAAATAGAAAAATTGCCGAGTATGAGATTTATTAATTGAGAGATGTGATTATGTGTTATTTTATTCATATGTGAGTGATGTTGTGGTCAAAGTATATTTTTTTAAAAATATTTTAATGATTTATCGTGAAATGGAGTTTAATGGACCTTTAAATATTATTATTAAATTATAGGTATATGATTAAATCGTGAAACTTATTTTATTATCTCTAGAATACCCTTGGAGATATTTAAAAAAAGAATAGTTGGATTTATTTTAAGGTTGGAGTATTTTAAAATGATTTTATGAGCTTTATTTGTATTGTTGAGTATTATCTTGCAAAATTCGTACAAAATAAACCGTTCGCTCAAACATTATTTTAAAAATATGGGAACGAAGCTAATTTCGTGCTCTATATTTTAAAAATAAGTTCCGTATAATTCTCGCTCTTTCTAGTACAGCGAATAATATTTAAATTCGTTTTTATGTATTCTAGTTTAAAGAAAATGTTATTAAGAAAACCAGAAATTTAGCTATTTACTAAACTGCCCCGAGCCTTATTCCTTACAAATCCAACCCATTTTCTCCCCATTTTTCTTCCCGTGTCTTCTCGATTCATCTTTCAGCTCTTCTATTTTCTCTCTCAGTGATGTACCCTCTCTCATCCCTCCTTCCTTGTTTCTCCGGCCGATTAAAGAATTGAGACTGAGTTATTGTTTTTTTTCACTACCAGGATACTACTCAGTGGTTGTTTGTAAGTATTGTTGCGTGTATAATTTAGTTTTTACAAAACCCCCTTCGGGTTTGATTCGATTCTTGAGTCCCTCAACCTGATTATTGATGGTAATACCTTGAGGAAGTTGCTTATGTGTGATTAAAGGGAAAACCTGTGATTGGAAGCCCGAAAACGGGAACCTCCAGGTTGACGGCCGCCGGCGATGAGCTCCGGTGAGCCGGCGGGGACGATGATGTGTTCTTGAGTCCAAAATTATAAATATTAATTCGTTTAGATGTTAAATCTGAATTTCATTTATGCGAGTGAATTTTCAGATTGTTATTTTTATTGATTATGAAATTTGGGATCGATTAGGATGTTTGAAGATATCTTGTTCTGTAATTGTGCGTATTGTTGTTTTGATAATATTGAGATATTAAGGTTTGATTATTTAGTTTGCATGCTAAGTGTTTGATGATTGGATTAATAGAGAATATGGGTTAATTAATTGCTAAGGATTGATTAAAGTTGTTATTAAGGTTTAAGTGCAAAAAAATTCAGTATTTGCAAGGAAATTGTCCTGTTTTGGATGACTGTTTTGAGATGTTTAGAGACCTAATTATTTGATAGTTAAAACACAAGAATTATAGGTTTATCTTTGAATTATATGTCTGCAAAATTTGGTTACTATCAGACTTGTACAAGTTGAGATACAATTCATTTAGTGCACGGTGCGCAGAATTTCTGGACAGGGTCTGTTGGCCAGAGTGACGACTCTGTTCAGGGGCTCTAAACACCTTACTTTAATCTGAAATTTTTATGGTAGCTAGATATGTGAAGCATTTAAGTCTCCACCAAATTTCACTAAAACAGACCTATTTATGAATTTATTAAAAATCCAGAGGCGAATTTAGTTTCTGTAAAATCGAGCAGCCAAGATACTTGTTATGTGTTTTTATATGTTTAATTGTTCACAAAGCTTTTGTTTGCACTTGATGTTAAATGAGAATGAATATATTTGGTTAAGGATTGATTTCAATTATTATAATTGTAATAAGATATAAGCACACATCACTATTACTTGAATGATTATGTTTTTATGAGAATATATAGCGATATGTTTGACATGACTTATATGGTTGTGTAGTCTTAAGGTCGTTCTTTTGTGAGTTTATCTGCGTGTATGTTACTCTGTCCAGTATTAATATTAAAATTGTAAATATTCTGGCCAGGTTTATGTGTCTTGTTCTAGGCCCCGTTTTACTGCTTTAAATATTGGATTTGTTTCTGAATTTTAATAGTAAATTGGAGTAACGTTCATCATGAGGGTCATAAAAATTTCATGTAAAATCAATAAATTTTCAATTTATTAAAAATCAAAGAGTGAGGACTATTTGAACCAGTGTCTAGTTTACTTCTTTATTAGTGCATAGTATGAGTTTATATTTGGCTAAATGCTTATAATTGATAAGTGAATTCTTGTCGTGGTGGTAGCTTGCTATTTGCATTAACTTATTTCATGTTTGAACATAGATAATTGTATGAGTTTTTACTTGATACATGTCGGTAGTCGTGTAAAAGTTGTTTTGCTAAAAGAATTAGGGTGTTAGTTACTATATGAGTGCTCGTATGAATTATGGAGTTTATTTGGAGTCTAATTTTGGACATTAGTTAAGTTGAGATTGTTATGTGTGGTGTGATTATATCTTGATTGATGCCGGGTAATTATATGTTAGCTTATTGGTTTCTGTTTGGATTGGTTTAGGTAGTAAGTCAGATATGGTAATTGATTATTAGACTGCTTAAATTGGTTAATCTTGTTAAGATGATTAAACATGTTTTATATTTAGTAAATTTGTAATTCTGCTGAAAGATTTTCTTATACGTTTACTGCAAGTCAAGGCAGATTTTCTTATGTGTTTACTGTAAGTTCAAATATTATAAATTATTAAGTATACTTAATTGTTTAGGTGCCGCAAGTCTGGGCGGGTAATTTTCCTTAATTGTTTAGGTGCCGCAAGTCCGGGCGGGTACTTTTCTTACTTGTTTACTTTTTATGTTACTGCAAGTTGAGGCAACTTTATTTTGTATGGTTATAAGGTTAAATTGTGGAATTGAAAACTAGGTGGATAGTCCTAATTACGAATACTTCATGCCAAAATTTTCTAAAATTCTCCTGTATCTAAATCTATTTGACTTATTATGATTGTTAGCTGTAATACGTATATGATATGTCTGGGTAAGAACATTGAAATGACTTGTGGGTTGTATTTGTGGTGTGGTTATTCAGGGTATTGTCCATATTACGAATAGGTCATGCCGAATTTTCCGTAGAAATATTATCATAAGTTCCGCGTTCTTGTGTTAAATAATATTCTGAGTTGGTAGTAAGTTTTAAACTATAATGTGTGCTACTAGTTATGTGCTTTATATATATATATATATATATATATATATATATATATATATATATATCGCGAAAGGGTAGAAATAAGATAGTCATTTCAGAAGGATACTAAAGTAGTATCTTTTTGCTTATGATAGGATCGGGCATTAAGGACGTGAGACCAAGCAAAAAAAAAGAAAAAGGGAGAGTTGCATAGTGGTTTAGTAGTTACGGGTGATTTGAGACGAACAAAACCAGACGTTGGGGATCAAGACTGAAGTTGGATAAGATTTCGTATCAGACCGCAGTAACCACATTAGCAACATATCAAAGAATTAAGAATAGGAAATGGCGACGTCTTGAGAAAGCATCATGAGATATTTATGTTATTGCGAGTGTGTATGATTGCTAAGGACCAAAGGCAAGTATCCCTATCATCACTTATTGTTCAAGTGATATTTATTTTAAATCCTATTATGCAAATATTGGTTTCTGTAACACCCCCAGATCCGGGGTCGGGGATCCGGGTTGTCACGGTCTTTCTTTCCACAATATCACTTCACTTAATTAATAATAAATAACCTTATGTTGTGACCCCACACTAACACACACCACAACCCGTTATAGTCTCAGAGATGAAATTGAAATAAGTACAAGTCTTTGAATCCACAATTTAAAAGTTATTACAACCCAAAATGATTACTTGATAAATTTACAGTTAATTGCCATTATCTGCCACAAGTTATAATTATACATAATTGATTCTCAAAAGTAGATGGTCTGATCTACAATAGATCTACCTCTGCAGCTATAGCAGCTACAACATCAACGGGAAGACGCGGGACGCTTCCCACGCGCTTGCGCTGGGTCTGCTGGAGTCTGGCCATCTTTCCTAACTGTTGTTGTGTGATGAAGAAATAAAGCAAGGGTGAGCAGCAAGCCCACCAAAATAATATGTATAATGATTAATAGTATATGAGCCTTCTCATAGTACTCATGAAAGTCTTGGTCAAAAGAAATGAACCAAGTTTGATATCTTAATGCGATGAAGTCGCAAAATATTCAGTATATATACATATATACTTTTCAAAATATTGGAAGTCTTCTTCCATGCATAATATACACAAAATTCCAGTGTATAACTGTATAAAAATATCGTTGCAAGGTGATCTAATATATCTAACCTTGTCTCAACGTTTTTCTGAAAATCTTTGTCATTCATAAGACAATTATTAACTAGATATAAGTTTAAAAGATGAAGTTATAAGGCACTCCAATATACTTATATCTTTTCCAAATACTACTTGAACTACCACCGTTCAAGTTATAATCAGTTTCAAAAGTTCATCACATAGATGAGACTACAAGACAAGATTTGAATAGATTCAATCTTTGAAATATTATTGAATGAAATAAAGTTACGAGATACTTTATTTAGTCCCGATATATATATATCCACATATATATCTCTTAAACATTTCCTGGAACCTCTGTTATGTAAAGTATGAACAGAGTTTGAAACATCCAATGAATTTTGGAAAGGAAAAGAATTTTGGCATAAACCCGATATCTCGCTGATCAGGCAAAGATACCAATAAGTAACCTTTTCTACTGTAGATGGATGAATTCCTCACCGGTCATCACCCTGGCCGCATTAGGACCTCGCGCTAGACCGTTACCCGGCCCCTCACGCGTTGATGGACTGCCACCCAGCCACTTACACTTTCATAGACCGTACCCCGGCCTGTCGCTTATGCCGACTCAATTAGATGGGCTTACTTCCCGAACATTGGGCAAGTAATCAATTCATTTACCAAAACTGTAACCTCGTTGCGAATATAAAACACACCACAGAGCCGGATTCCCCAGGTTTTGAGCGAGTATTTAAATCCCCTTAAAAAGGAAGATCTTAAATATAAAAATGAGTTTTGGGATCCGCTCTAACTCTTAAAAATCATTTTGAAGACTCGAAAACACTTTAAAGAGTGTTTGGAGTAAAGCTGATTTAATGAAGTAAATCAGTCCCCATATATTAGAAAATATCTGAATATTATTATTTAAATAATATTCCCATAAAGAATAATCTTTATAAAAATAATTGAAGTAGAAGTATTAAAACTTATACTTGAAATAAACATTAAATAACCAAAGATATACTTATATGAAAGTATTATCTTTATTTGAATAATCGAAAATAAGTTTGATTATTAACACTTTATTCTCTAATGAAATAAAGAATATATTTCAGTAATAAGCGGAGTCATAATACCTCGAATGAATATTATAAATAATATTCATTAAATAAAATAAAGGAGTCATACATCCTCAAATGAATATCCAAGTAATATTCAATAAATAATATAAAGGAGTCATAAGTCCTCGAATGAATATTCCAGATAATATTCATTAATAAAATAAAGTTATCGAATAAACCTTATTCGATTAATAGTTTTGAAAACTATAACCATATATATATATAAATATATATATATATATATAAAATCTACTCGGGATCCTCGACTCCCGGTTTTAGAAAATGTTTTCACCTTTGGGTCCCTATACCAAGGGTATATGCAAATTACCGCTATTCTCTAGCATAGGTATTATCAACTGAACCAATAGATATATATGGCAAGAATACGAAACAGGCATGCATATATATACCATATCAGCATGCTTCAATATATCGCAACATTTGCTAATTAACCAACATGCATCTATCGCAAGATAATGCATATACATATATTCATCACAACAACAGTATAACGGGTAGAAAACTTGCCTGAGCGACTGGGGGTTACGAATGGCTCGGGACGAGTCTGGTAACCTATAAGCAACAAGTAAGTTGGAATTAAACCAAAATCACTTGTAAATCTATGCTTTAACTAACTTAGACTCTAATGCTAGTTTTGCGCTCACTGATTTGCTTAAGTCACTCGGGTACCCTCGGCTCCACCATTTTTAATAATTTAACCTTTACGAGTTTTAAAGCGATTCCTTCGCGAGTATCTTACCAACTGCCTAACACACTCACCATAAATGTTTCATACATTAATTAACCCTTTTTGGTCTTTAACCTATGTTTCAAAGTAAGGCGAGGGAAAAAGTTTCGTTTGCGAAACGCCGTTACTTGAAACGGTCGTTTCTCCTAAACCGTGCATCGGAATCGAATGAACTACATATCAAAACGAAGCTCGTAACCTGAGCTATCTAAACATGGCAGTGGTCACAATCTAGCAGGGGGTTCTCGGGTCCTAATGCTATGCACAAAAACAGTCCAAAGAAAATCGGACGTTACGACGGCTATGTTTACGCGATTTCCCAAAATTTTACCAACCAATTCAACCACCAATCAATCCCAATTCACAACCCAATCAAAACTCCATCCATACTTTATCATAACAGCCCCAACAACTCAACATTAACAATTTATACTATTCTTTATCATGAATTTAAACTACACTTAAGTTCATTAATCAACAACCAAGATTTACAACTCCAAAAACAACCCAAAACCAACTAATCTCTACATACACAACCATCAAGCCTCTCATGAACTATATTACTCATATTATGCTCTTAACATTCAATAACAAATCTTGGTTAAGAGATTATACCTTCCTTGAAGCTTTTAATCCATGAAAGATCCTTGGAATGTCCATGGAAGCCTTAATATATGCTTAAGCTACTTTGACCTTGCAAATAAAATCAAGAATCACAAATTTGTTCTTGAAAGTTACTATTCACCCTAAACTAAAATGATTTGTTTGAGATAGAAAACCTTTGATTCAAGCACTCAAACTACTTGCTCTTCTTAGTTATGAAATATAGGATCCAAAGAAACAAACCTTATAATTTTCCATGGAGTATAGCTTGTGTTTTGAATTTCTAATTCACCATTTTGGTGAAAAATTCGAAATGAAGAAGATGAAAAGGGGGGGAGAGAGAAGCTTGCTTTGTTTTCTTGATCTTTGTGCATAAAAAGCTTGGTTGATATCCTTTTGTTTTGTTAATTACCTTTTAACCATGGTAAAATTTGTGTGGCTTGAAATCAACCAACAATACCTTCCCTTTGGTCATGCTTATGTCATCCTCCTATGTCATCTTCCCACACTTGTCATCTTCTTGTTGGTGTGGTGACATCATCATCACTAACCTCTTTGATTAGCTCTTAATTACTTGGCTAATGACCGCTGATCTGTTATACGGTTCACTTAACTTTCGTTCTCGTTTATCGTTTGAGGGATCATACCCGGGATCTTATTACTTGGGTTCCCTTAACCTTTCTCAATACATTATATTCCTTTTATGATCCTCTCTTATAATCCTTGAATTTAAATCCTTTTAATCATGTTACCTTATACTCAATTCTTTCCGTATCTAGTGGATTTTCGGGAAAAATCAAAGTGTTCGGAATTGGATTCTGACGATCTTTACATACACTTATATACCATATAGAGTACTAATAAAATCTCAGAATATCCATAACAGAACCCCTACATAGTGTGGCATGAAAAGTTTTCTCATTCAGAAAAAACACTATTCATAAGGGTTTCAAAAATTTCCAAAAATTGGGGTTATTACAGTCTCCCCTCCTTAAAAGGATTCCGTCCCGGAATCAGATAGAAAATGAACAGGGATACTCTCTTAGCATTGCACTTTCTAACTCTCAAGTAAATTTTCCCATATTGTGGTCCTACCACCAAACTCTGCCTAGTTTGATAACCCTTCTCCTAAGCACTTGTTCCTTTTTCACTCTATACCCTTCCTGGTTGCTCCATATAGGTTACGTCGGGTTGCATGTCTATGTGCTCATATGCCCCTATTTATCTGGCATTCGAATTACTCTTCCTTAACATTGATACGTGGAATACGTTATGAACTTGTTGCAGGTTCGGGGGTAAGGGCTAGCTCATATGCTAACTTCCCAAACGTCTTAATATATCCAAGGGTCCAACGAATTGTAGACTTAGCTTTCCTTTCTTTCCGAACCTCATCAATCCTTTCCAAGGGATACCTATATCATTACTAGGTCCCCTATTTCATACTCTTTATCCTTCCGTGTCAAATCAACATACTTATCATGTCCATCTTGGGCTACTACCAGCCGTCCTCTGGTTAGATCTATCATATCCTTGGTCCTTTGGACTACTGCGGGTCCGAGCATCTTACGCTCTATAACTTCATCCTAACATAAGGGAGATCGACATTATCTTCCCTCAAGAATCTCATAAGGCGACATCTCGATAATGACATATGATCTATTGTCGTAAGATAACTCAATCCGAATTAAGTGATCATTCCAAATTCTTTCAAGTCTATTGCACAGACTCTCACTATAGCTTTTAGCATTAGAACTTTTGCTTCTCAATACCCATTCTTTTCCAGTTCGTAATCGCTATCACCTTTCGTTCCTAATATTATACTGGTTATACTTTTGCTCGTTAGCGTTCTATAACCTTTTAATAACCACGGCAACCTTAGTATCACGAATGTGTTCCCATTCCGCATACTACCACCACTTTATTACTCCTTTTTCAGTTGTTTCTATTTTCCAAAATTTGATCAATCAAATAGAAGTAAAGGAATTTGTTGAGAGATCACTATGATCATGAACACTTGTTATATCGCATAGTTAGTACAGAAGGTGGCCAGCCTTTAGTACTTGACAAGCAATTAAACAATAGATGGTATCCTACTAGGCTTCTATCACACAGATAGATAGTCATTCGGCAATACCTCCCCTTCTGGAAGGGTTGTTCTTCTCAGCTTACATGAAATGAAAAGAAGAGAAAAGAACGAACTGAAGAGAATTGTATATATGAAAAAAAAAAAATATACTGCCACAAAATATCTGGCTTGGAACCTACCTCTGAACTATAGAGGTTTATCATAGAAGAACAAAACATATTTGTATTTATATCAACATCAAGTATTATAGCATCGCATTTCACATGCCTAAATATTTTCGCTATCCCGTCCATCATTCTATGGACCCATGCTCTTCCTCGAGCTTATACACAATTACCTTTGAAACTCCTTCGACATCGAAAATCGAATCTGGGATCTCATTCTAGACATCATCGTTACTTGAATTCTATGCTTGCACCGCAACCTTCCTTGTATAATAATACGACTCTCTATTGATAAGAAAGAATAATTATTCACTAGGTAGATACTCTACTTAATTAGTCTATCAATGATAACTTATACACTACCACTACCCGATTAGTGGTACTCAATCTCAACACCCATTCCAATACAACTCTCACGGTTGTAATCAGCTCATTACTCGCAGAATCATTGCTGCCTTACTAAGGTCCACCACTGGCCTACTGTAGTCATTCATTTTCCATGAAGTCTTAATAACTAACCATACGGAGTCCATACATCTCGTATCAATCATTCTAAGGAGGTAACATAATCACCATTCCTGATTTATGAAGAACACTCCTGATCCTGACATACATACATGACATGAAGCAGATAAAAGTGCAGAAGAGTTTCAATCAAAGCAACGATAGTAGGTTAATACCATTCTTAATCATACGCCCTAAATAGAAGAATTAACTCAAGGGTTCATCTAGTCCCTTTTGAAACATGGTCCTGGCTTATCTCAAGATAGGACCTTCTAAGAGAGATAGCCCGCTCGTGGCGATTACACGAATTAAACCTTTACCAACTACTATTACGGTTGGGTATTGCACAGTCATCAGAAGGAATGTCAATCTTCCAAACCATAATTCAACCTTCACATTTTGAACCATCATCACTGTATTCTTTTGGCACACGCGCCTATAATTATCCTCTTACCTTTAAAGTGTCGGCCACCTCTTTGGCCTTTCCTGATATTAAAATTTCCTTATAGTCAATGTCATTTTAACCACCTCCAAATAAATTTTCTACCTTATTTCAATCACTGCTTTTATGAAGATGTATTCCTTAAAATCTGATGAGTAAAAAAAAAATATCACCATTTTTCCATAAGTTATTGCTTCAGTCTTTAGAGGTTAATCACTGTCACGACTGACTCTCAATCATACTTAGAACATCTTTTATCTTAAGTCCTAATTGCCCTGAATAATTTCGACCTTTACTGGTTCGATCCATACTTTCTCGTGGTTTAACACGTGCCCCACTTGGCATCATTATAATTATGTCATATTTCCTTTATCAACATTTTTATTCTTGAGAATTTCAAATATTTCCTTTCTCCTTGTAAAACCTCTAAGGTTATCCTTCAATCGTTCCTCCTATATTCCCTATATACAGGGCATATCAAAATACCATTTACTGATACTAGAACCATTGTCTATATACTTCTGAAAAATTTCTCCACTGATCCTTAAAGGTTATTATTACCTTAATGCTTTCCAATTCATACTGTCAAAACTCATACTATCCCTATCAAGGGTGAAATGCCAACCTTTATGCATTCCCCTAGGATTCGTTTTAAGTTACTGATGTTCTATCCTTAATTCCACCTTTAAAAAGGTACAAGCATCCTTCCATGGATAAATAAAGTCATATATCCCTGATATGGGTATCTTATTCAATCATTCCCACCTCGATAGTAAATGCCTAATTTCACAATAACATCTGTATACAAAATGAGGTTAATCAAAATGGCCTCCAAAAGATAACAACGGTTATCCGCTTTTCTTGCCTAATCTGGTAACGATAACATGGATGTTCTGGAAGATATTGGTCGTGTTCAACGTGAACTTCTTCTTAATAATTCCTTATTTACTTTTGTTGTTTATCTCAACAGTCATCTCAATGTTGGGATATCTCTCATACCTGGCGTCTCCCTTTCTGGGTATCGGGCCACCGGTCTTACATTTCACATTATTGAAGGTCACTTCCTTCATCCAATTTTTCCTGATTTCTTACTTTCTTGTCTCCTCAGTCTATCCGTGTCTCGATATTTATCCTTCGAACTATCTCAAGGTTTCCTCGAATCCTCCCAACTTAAAGGGGATAAAATATATGCATCTCTTATGCCTTCAACCATCAATTTTAACTCATGGTGAATCACCCTCATCCTGACGATTACATACTCTTCTATTTCTATTCCTACGAGTTTTTTAGGGTTTCCTCATGCCCAACTCCCTTATCATTCCTCAAACTCTCTTGCCTTTATATTCCTTTCTCTTATCGTTATTTCATGAACCAACACAACATAAGCATTGATTTCAAACATCCCGTCATTCTGGATTCGTGTCCTCAGAACGAATCTTGACAACTTTTACAACTTAAATTCACCATTCATCATACTCGTATGCCTTTGTTCTGGCTCTAAAGCTTTTACACTCTCTCTATAACCTTGGGAATTACTTTCCCAAAAACAATTGGCTGAACTTTAATCAGTTTATCATAACCTCTGGCTCCGTGCCTTTCTTGGTCTTTCACCAGCGGGTGGCCTCTCTCTTAGGAGGGTAAGTGACAAAAACAGTCCTTTGTGGTTCGTCAATCATTTAGAATCTCAAATGATTCCTATATTTCCTTTAGCCAGGCTCTTGCCTCGACTAGGTCAACTTGTTCCTTGGAACTCTGAGAGCTTAACGCTTTAAAGGTCATGAAAGAATTTCCTGCCGCATTGTCCCCTCAGGGTGGTGGTTGGGGATAATAGTCTAAGTTCTCTTTAGACAGGTCCATGAATTTCCGTATTGGAGTACCGTCTCGGGTCTCCTTTCCTTACTCGACTTTCCGTTTCCTTAGTATGGAATGTTTCATCCTTCTCCCATACTTGGGGTTATCTTGTACGTTAAATCCTCATTTTCCACTTCATTATGTTATGGGTTTCCTTCTATATTGATGGCGTCCTCCCTGACTATCACATTCAGGGTTTGCTCTAACTCTTATTCCTCAAACTAGCTTTCATCTAAGATTTCATCTTTAAGCTCTTAAACATTTGGAACCCAAATTCTATAGGAATACCTCATTATTCCCTTATCATCTCTCTCGGTATTAATCTCATATCTATTTGTTGGCTCTCTGCCTTCATTCATCACTTTTTCTGGCACAATATGTTCCTTTCCAATAATTCGGGCTGTATTGCAATCTCAAACAACTTTTCGGTACCGGCTCCGGTTACCTTCATATCTATTTCCATTTTTTTTTTCAAAATCTCTTATCAACCCTCCCAAAGTCATTATCATCTTGAGTCTCTCCTTTTTACTAAGGGCATCAGCCACCACATTGGCTTTCCCCGAATGATAAAGAATCTCCCAATCATTATTCTTGGTTAGTTCTAACTGCCTCTTCTGGCATATGTTGAGCTCTTTCTACGTGAAAATGTACTAGAGTACTTATGGCTTAGGTAAATCTCGCACTTCTCTCCATACAAGTAGTGCCTCCAATCTTTAGGGCAAAACTATTGCCACGAGCCCAAGCTCATGGGTGGGGATATCGAATTTTAAATTCCCTTAATTGTCTTGACGCATACGCGATTATCTTGCTGTGCTATATAAGAAGCACCCTAATTCCTTATACGAAGCGTCACATACAAATCACAAAATCTCCTTTTTCCCTCCGGCAACGCTAACATAGGGGCCGTCACCAACCTTTGCTTCAGTTCTTAAAAGCTGCTCTCGCATTTCTCTGCCTATTCGAACTTCTCAGTCTTATGAGTAAGCCGCGTTAAAGGGGCTACTATCTTTACAAACTTGAACGAACCTCTGGTAGTGACCGACCAATCCTACCTCTGGTAGTCGACCTAACCATGGTCATCAATTCATCAGTGGTCCTTTATCCAATCTTGTCAGGATCCTCCTTGGGATCCTCCTCAACAACTATCCCTTCTAGGACAACCTCCTCAACCGCTACATCTTCAATATCAGCATCATCCGGTCCTGCATTAGGACGCTCTATTGGATCCACAATCTGATCTCCGGTTAGTAATAAAACATCATCGCGCTGTTGCTCCTCAACCTCAGGGTTCGGAGTCCCGCTACCATCTACGATAACGAACTACGCTTCTATCACGATATTTATAAGGGTTCCCATAAGGGTTTTAACTGTCAGTGCTACGTTAGGTAGCCCGACTATGAACTTGGCAAGAGTTCTTATTATCTTAGTTAACTTATTATCTTAACGTCCCATCATCTCTGAGGTTTATAACGCTTAGCTCTGATACCATTTCTGTAACACCCCCAGATCCGGGGTCGGGGATCCGGGTTGTCACGGTCTTCTTTCCACAATATCACTTCACTTAATTAATAATAAATAACCTTATGCTGTGACCCCACACTAACACACACCACAACCCGTTATAGTCTCAGAGATGAAATTGAAATAAGTACAAGTCTTTGAATCCACAATTTAAAAGTTATTACAACCCAAAATGATTACTTGATAAATTTACAGTTAATTGCCATTATCAGCCACAAGTTATAATTATACATAATTGATTCTCAAAAGTAGATGGTCTGATCTACAATAGATCTACCTCTGCAGCTATAACAGCTACAACATCAACGGGAAGACGCGGGACGCTTCCCACGCGCTTGCGCTGGGTCTGCTGGAGTCTGGCCATCTTTCCTAACTGTTGTTGTGTGATGAAGAAATAAAGCAAGGGTGAGCAGCAAGCCCACCAAAATAATATGTATAATGATTAATAGTATATGAGCCTTCTCATAGTACTCATGAAAGTCTTGGTCAAAAGAAATGAACCAAGTTTGATATCTTAATGCGATGAAGTCGCAAAATATTCAGTATATATACATATATACTTTTCAAAATATTGGAAGTCTTCTTCCATGCATAATATACACAAAATTCCAGTGTATAACTGTATAAAAATATCGTGCAAGGTGATCTAATATATCTAACCTTGTCTCAACGTTTTTCTGAAAATCTTTGTCATTCATAAGACAATTATTAACTAGATATAAGTTTAAAAGATGAAGTTATAAGGCACTCCAATATACTTATATCTTTTCCAAATACTACTTGAACTACCACCGTTCAAGTTATAATCAGTTTCAAAAGTTCATCACATAGATGAGACTACAAGACAAGATTTGAATAGATTCAATCTTTGAAATATTATTGAATGAAATAAAGTTACGAGATACTTTATTTAGTCCCGATATATATATATCCACATATATATATCTCTTAAACATTTCCTGGAACCTCTGTTATGTAAAGTATGAACAGAGTTTGAAACATCCAATGAATTTTGGAAAGGAAAAGAATTTTGGCATAAACCCGATATCTCGCTGATCAGGCAAAGATACCAATAAGTAACCTTTTCTACTGTAGATGGATGAATTCCTCACCGGTCATCACCCTGGCCGCATTAGGACCTCGCGCTAGACCGTTACCCGGCCCCTCACGCGTTGATGGACTGCCACCCAGCCACTTACACTTTCATAGACCGTACCCCGGCCTGTCGCTTATGCCGACTCAATTAGATGGGCTTACTTCCCGAACATTGGGCAAGTAATCAATTCATTTACCAAAACTGCAACCTCGTTGCGAATATAAAACACACCACAGAGCCGGATTCCCCAGGTTTTGAGCGAGTATTTAAATCCCCTTAAAAGGAAGATCTTAAATATAAAAATGAGTTTTGGGATCCGCTCTAACTCTTAAAAATCATTTGAAGACTCGAAAACACTTTAAAGAGTGTTTGGAGTAAAGCTGATTTAATGAAGTAAATCAGTCCCCATATATTAGAAAATATCTGAATATTATTATTTAAATAATATTCCCATAAAGAATAATCTTTATAAAAAATAATTGAAGTAGAAGTATTAAAACTTATACTTGAAATAAACATTAAATAACTAAAGATATACTTATATGAAAGTATTATCTTTATTTGAATAATCGAAAATAAGTTTGATTATTAACACTTTATTCTCTAATGAAATAAAGAATATATTTCAGTAATAAGCGGAGTCATAATACCTCGAATGAATATTATAAATAATATTCATTAAATAAATAAAGGAGTCATACATCCTCAAATGAATATCCAAGTAATATTCAATAAATAATATAAAGGAGTCATAAGTCCTCGAATGAATATTCCAGATAATATTCATTAATAAAATAAAGTTATCGAATAAACCTTATTCGATTAATAGTTTTGAAAACTATAACCATATATATATATATATATATATATATATAAAATCTACTCGGGATCCTCGACTCCCGGTTTTAGAAAATGTTTTCACCTTTGGGTCCCTATACCAAGGGTATATGCAAATTACCGCTATTCTCTAGCATAGGTATTATCAACTGAACCAACAGATATATATGGCAAGAATACGAAACAGGCATGCATATATATACCATATCAGCATGCTTCAATATATCGCAACATTTGCTAATTAACCAACATGCATCTATCGCAAGATAATGCATATACATATATTCATCACAACAACAGTATAACGGGTAGAAAACTTGCCTGAGCGACTGGGGGTTACGAATGGCTCGGGACGAGTCTGGTAACCTATAAGCAACAAGTAAGTTGGAATTAAACCAAAATCACTTGTAATCTATGCTTTAACTAACTTAGACTCTAATGCTAGTTTTGCGCTCACTGATTTGCTTAAGTCACTCGGGTACCCTCGGCTCCACCATTTTTAATAATTTAACCTTTACGAGTTTTAAAGCGATTCCTTCGCGAGTGGTCTTACCAACTGCCTAACACACTCACCATAAATGTTTCATACATTAATTAACCCTTTTTGGTCTTTAACCTATGTTTCAAAGTAAGGCGAGGGAAAAAAGTTTCGTTTGCGAAACGCCGTTACTTGAAACGGTCGTTTCTCCTAAACCGTGCATCGGAATCGAATGAACTACATATCAAAACGAAGCTCGTAACCTGAGCTATCTAAACATGGCAGTGGTCACAATCTAGCAGGGGGTTCTCGGGTCCTAATGCTATGCACAAAAACAGTCCAAAGAAAATCGGACGTTACGACGGCTATGTTTACGCGATTTCCCAAAATTTTACCAACCAATTCAACCACCAATCAATCCCAATTCACAACCCAATCAAAACTCCATCCATACTTTATCATAACAGCCCCAACAACTCAACATTACAATTTATACTATTCTTTATCATGAATTTAAACTACACTTAAGTTCATTAATCAACAACCAAGATTTACAACTCCAAAAACAACCCAAAACCAACTAATCTCTACATACACAACCATCAAGCCTCTCATGAACTATATTACTTATATTATGCTCTTAACATTCAATAACAAATCTTGGTTAAGAGATTATACCTTCCTTGAAGCTTTTAATCCATGAAAGATCCTTGGAATGTCCATGGAAGCCTTAATATATGCTTAAGCTACTTTGACCTTGCAAATAAAATCAAGAATCACAAATTTGTTCTTGAAAGTTACTATTCACCCTAAACTAAAATGATTTGTTTGAGATAGAAAACCTTTGATTCAAGCACTCAAACTACTTGCTCTTCTTAGTTATGAAATATAGGATCCAAAGAAACAAACCTTATAATTTCCATGGAGTATAGCTTGTGTTTTGAATTTCTAATTCACCATTTTGGGTGAAAAATTCGAAATGAAGAAGATGAAAAGGGGGGAGAGAGAAGCTTGCTTTGTTTTCTTGATCTTTGGTGCATAAAAAGCTTGGTTGATATCCTTTTGTTTTGTTAATTACCTTTTAACCATGGTAAAATTGTGTGGCTTGAAATCAACCAACAATACCTTCCCTTTGGTCATGCTTATGTCATCCTCCTATGTCATCTTCCCACACTTGTCATCTTCTTGTTGGTGTGGTGACATCATCATCACTAACCTCTTGATTAGCTCTTAATTACTTGGCTAATGACCGCTGATCTGTTATACGGTTCACTTAACTTTCGTTCTCGTTTATCGTTTGAGGGATCATACCCGGGATCTTATTACTTGGGTTCCCTTAACCTTTCTCAATACATTATATTCCTTTTATGATCCTCTCTTATAATCCTTGAATTTAAATCCTTTTAATCATGTTACCTTATACTCAATTCTTTCCGTATCTAGTGGATTTTCGGGAAAAATCAAAGTGTTCGGAATTGGATTCTGACGATCTTTACATACACTTATATACCATATAGAGTACTAATAAAATCTCAGAATATCCATAACAGAACCCCTACATAGTGTGGCATGAAAAGTTTTCTCATTCAGAAAAAACACTATTCATAAGGGTTTCAAAAATTTCCAAAAATTGGGGTTATTACAGTTTCCCTACTTTCAGTTCAGAATAGATAAATGTTTTACATATCGCTGAGTTAAATGTTTATTATGCAAGTATCCCTATCATCACTTATTGTTCAAGTGATATTTATTTTAAATCCTATTATGCAAGTATTGGTTTCCCTACTTTCAGTTCAGAATAGATAAATGTTTTACATATCGCTGAGTTAAATGTTTATTATGCAAGTATCCCTATCATCACTTATTGTTCAAGTGATATTTATTTTAAATCCTATTATGCAAGTATTGGTTTCCCTACTTTCAGTTCAGAATAGATAAATGTTTTACATATCGCTGAGTTAAATATTTATTATGCAAGTATTTCTATCATCACTTATTGTTCAAGTGATATTTATATTGAATCGTATCATGCAAGTATTACTTTCCCTATTCTCAGTTTAGAATCGATAAATGTTTTACATATCGCTGAATTAAATAATTCTGTTTATGCAAGTATTCTTCCGCTATTCTATGTTCAGAGTAGCTAAGTGATTTTACTTATCTAATTATCGGATTTATAAATGTTGTGGATTTTGAGAAATATGACGTTGTTTTGGTTTTCTGCCCAAGTGAATGGGCGAATAAAATTTATAAGGGTGTCGAGTATTATGACCCCTTTCAATAAAAATGTTTTAAGATTGGATGGTTGCGTAAGAGGCCGTGGCGGCGGTCCAGCGTGAGCTATGTGTTATACATGATATAACACCTTGCTAGGCCGATATGTGCCTTGGGTACCCCTTTGTTTAGTTGGATATGCTTCGGCATACCGGTGTTGCTCCGCGGCTGATCACCGGTGGCAACACACCGTCGTTCGAGGATTCCAATCTAAATTATTATATTGTTTTTGATAATCTTACAGGAATGATTTATCAAGTATTTTATTTCCGGATAAAAGATGAAATGCGGTTTTGATTCAGTTTCTGATTTTGAGGATACTTAGGTTGTTGTTAAATATCAAAGACGGTATTAGTACAGATGATTGGTGTGTGACTTCAGTATGGGATGTTGTGAGCATCAAAGTTCGTAGTAATATCTAATTTGATATGATAACAAAATAAGTATTAATTTCAAGAGTTCAATTTTGAGTAAAGTTTACGATTCAATCCATAATCATTGTTTCATGTTAGAATTGTTTACGATATTTCCGTAAACACTGTTTTACGAGTTTTATTCTCATCAAGATTCAAAGTATGGCTGAAGCATTTCGCTAAAAAATATCAAAATGGTTTTGAATATAATTAAGGAATCAATTCTGGGGTTCCTCAACTAAAATTTTATGATTCAGCAATTATGATTTTAAATGTTCTGCTCTAATGCAGATGTCGGGTTTATATCAAAACGACCTTATATATATTACAATGATCTTGCTGAGCATTTCTTCCGCTCATGCTTGCCTATTTTTTTTTAAATTTAATCTCCAGTGAGGATTAGCTTGTGTTGTTCAACTGCGTAATTCAAGGAAGCAAAGAAGAAGCTCTTGGAAGGTGGCTGGTCCAGGGTTTGCGGGCTAGTGTAAGTTTTATTGAGTAAAGTTATTTTTATATTATATTATATTATAGTTGTATATTTTATTTAGGCCTAGTGTACTTCAATTCGAAGTTATACTAGTGGGTTTAGTTTTTACTTGGAATTTATTGAAAAGAGTTTTAAAAGAAAGCGAAAAATTTATTGGTGGAATTTGGATATCTTGTTTCTAAAACTGTAGCCTTAAAAGATCTTGGATTAGTTTGGGGTCATTTATGATAAATATCTTCCGCTGACATTTGTTTATTAATTAAACAGGTTAATTTGGATTGTGGTTTTATAGTGACGACCAAATCCTCTGACCCCGGATTTGGGGGCGTTACACTTGTAGCTGACAATGAGAAGACTGAAACCAGGAATGAAGAAAAGACAATGCCAAGTCTCAAAATTGGCACAAGCAAAGCAGAATTGAGCAAGGGAAATGAGCAAGTAGTTGAGGTTGAAGATAATTCCAATCAAGATGACTTTGATGATGTTGATGAACATCTGGCTTTTCTGTCCAGAAGGTTTGCAAAGATGAAATTCAAGAAAAATGCAAAGTTCACTAAGTCAAACAAGAACATGGTGGACAAATCTAAGTTCAAATGTTATAACTGTGGCATAAGTGGACACTTTGCAAATGAGTGCAGAAAACCCATCCTCTGATAAGAAGAAAGCTTGAGCAAGTTGATTACAAAAAGATCGATTTGCTCAAACAAAAGGAAAGAGCTTTCTGACTCAAGATGATTGGGCAGCAGATGGAGCCAATGAAGATGATGATATGGAATATGTCAACCTAGCCTTGATGGCTAATTCTGATGAAAATGAAACTAGTTCATCAAGCAATCAAGTAATTGCTACTGACCTCTCTCATCTTTCTAATATGAATGCAACGAAGCAATAAATGATATGTCCAATGATTATATCATTTGCGTGTTTCCCTTAAATCACTTGCTAAAGAGAACACAGAATTAAAGAGAATAATTTGTTTTTAAGTGATAGGAATGCTGTGTAGAGGGTAAGGTAATTGAGCTTGAAAGATTAAAATCAAATGCTTAAACTGTTGAGAGTGAACTAGAAGAATTGTTAAGAAAGTAGAGATACTTTCTAAACAGTTAGAGAGAGAGCAAGAGGTGATTAAAGCCTGGAAAACATCTAGGGATGTTAGTGCTCAAATTGCCAAGGTTCAAGGAATTGAATCATTCTGTGAGGCTGCCTGGGAGAAAAACAAAAAGAAAATGGAATTAATTGATGGATTGTCAACAGATGTGGAATTAACCGATGATGAAAGTTATCCGTTGAAGGAAGAAAAGGAGCATCAGTTGAAGGTTCATCAATTAAAACAGGCAGATGATTCTAAAAGAGAAAATTTGAAGAATCTCAACAAGAAGTTTGGTTCAACTTCCAAGAACTTTGTCAAAAGAGAAGCTAGCACATCCAAAGATGCCAGTAAGGTGAACATATGACACATGACTTTAGAACAATTGAAGAATATGCTTAAGTTGGCTGAGGATAAAAAGGTAACTAAAAGAAAATCTAATAGAAATGGGAAGGTAGGGATTAACAGACATAACAATTACACACCTGATAAGTATGCTCCTAGAAAAAGTTGTGTGCATTGTAGTAGTGTTAATCATCTATCTGCTAGTTGCAAATCTGTTAAAAAAGCTCCCATCCCTTTAACCTCTTCCATGCCTAACATGTCTGTATCACCTCTGTATGCTATGCCTGTTATGTCTCAACAGAATCCTTATGCACATTTTGCAAACATGCCATATATTAACAATCCTTATTTTGCTGCATTTAGTATGCCTCAAATGCCATACAATATGCCTATATGGAATAACATGTTTGCACAATCCATGCCTTATCATATTCCAAATGTGCTAAATGATTCTGTGACTAACCCTACACTTCAACCAACTACATCTAAGACCAAGGTTGACCCAAAGTTACCTAAGTCAAAAGATGGAGGAGGATGAAGTCTAGGAAAAAGGCTAACAAGAAAGGACCCAAGGAAACTTGGGGACCAAAATCAACTTGATTGATTTTGTTTTGTACAGGGAAAAAGAAGGAATCTATGGTACTTGGACAATGGTTGTTCAAGACACATGACAGGAGATTTCACCCTGCTCACAGAGTTTAAGGAGAGAGCTGGCCCTAGCATAACCTTTGGAGATGACAGCAAAGGGTTCACTATGGGATATGGCTTGATTTCAACAGGGAATGTCATCATTGATGAAGTTGCATTAGTTGATGGTCTCAAGCACAATTTACTAAGCATTAGTCAACTATGTGACAGAGGGAATACTGTTTCCTTCAATTCTGAAGCCTGTGTTGTCACCAGCAAGAAAGATAAGAAAGTGGTTCTAACTGGAGTTAGAAAAGGAAATGTGTACTTGGCTGACTTCAATTCTACAGATGCAGAATCCATCACTTGTCTTTTCAGCAAAGCAAGTCAAGAGGAAAGTGGCTATGGCACAAGAAGCTATCTCATTTGAATTTCAAGACAATGAATGATCTAGTCAAGAAGGACTTAGTTTAGAGGAATCCTCTAGTTGAATTTTCAAAGGATGGTTTGTGTGATGCTTGCCAGAAAGGTAAACAAGGAAAGCATCATTCAAAAAGAAGCTTGAACAACAATTGATGAACCACTACAGCTACTGCATATGGATCTGTTTGGACAGTCAATGTATTGTCAATTGCAAGGAAAAGATATTGCTTAGTGATTGTAGATGATTTCTCAAAGTTTTCATGGACATATTTTCTGGCTCTAAGGATGAAGCAAGTGAAATCATTATCAGTCACATTAGGCAAGTCAACAATCATCCTGAATTGAAGGTTAGGAATATCAGGAAGTGACCATAGAACTGAGTTCAAGAATTCAACAATGAGGCTGTTCTGTGAAGAAAATGGAATCATGCATGAGTTCTCAGCTCCAAAATACCCCAGCAAAATGGGGTAGTTGAAAAGAAAGAACAGATCCTTGATTGAAGATGCTAGAACAATTCTTGAAGAATCAAAGCTACCAACATATTTCTTTTTCTGGGCTGAAGTGTTAATTGTGGCCTTGCTACCACTCAGAATATCTCTTTGATCAACTCAAGCTAAAGGGCATGACTCCTTATCAGTTGTTCAAGAGAGAAAACCAACTTTAAACTTTCTTCATGTCTTTGGATGTAAATGTTTTATACTAAGGAATCAACCTGACCACAAAGGGAAGTTTGATGCAAAGGCTGATGAAGGTATATTTGTTGGTTATTCAGCTAGAAAATCTTATAGGGTCTACAATCTAAGAACCAACATTGTCATGGAATCTGTGCATGTTGTGTTTGATGATAAAAAGATTGATGAACTAACAGATGCGGGACACCATGAAGGACTCAAATTTGACAACATTGAGATATATTATGATGATAGTGAAGATGAGAATGGTGGGGATGACACTTCAAAAAGGATTCAAAACCTGCCCTTGGATAATGCACAAAATACTGCATCCGTTGAAAGTCATAATTCAACATCCGTTGATAGAGGCAATACAGTATCCGTTGAAAGACATAGTGCATCATCCGTTGAAGTACATAATGAAGCATCCGTTGATTAGAGCTCATCAACGGATAATCAAAATACATCATCAGTTGATAGAACTCCAAGTTCCCTGCAAAGGACCAACAACTCAGGGGGAGTTTCAACCAATCAACACTCTGTCTCACATCATGACAATACTTGTTAGTCCCTTAACAATATAGCAAGAATTACAGAAGGGGGGTTGAATGGAATTCTTGAACCTTTTTCTTGAAATAAAAATATTCAACTCGATTATGGATATATTTGTTCTGATTAGCACAATGCGGATGTAAACTTTAATGAATCAAAACATAGTAATTAAAAACAAGAGTCTTTAAAAAACTATCTGTTGGATTTAAACATTCCACCAGAGATATTATAATATATCGAGAGAACTCTGTGTGCAGAAATGCTAACAGCTGCTTACTAAATAGAATGCTAGAATACAGAAATGCTAAAGATAGTGCTTACAAGATTTCTCTGTTTTTGTTTTAGCTCTTAGTTATTTTTCATTTGCTACTCTTGGTTTATATATTACCAAGATTACAAAGTAAAGAACTGAATAAATATAAAATCTAACAGTCTTGATCTTTG